>NC_064819.1:87569162-87872192 GCF_024166365.1 Elephas maximus indicus | reverse complement strand
AACTAAGTGGACTGACACAGTGGCTGCAACAATGAGCTCAAGCATAACAATGATTTTAAGGATTTTTTTTTCAGGGCCGGGCAGTGTTTTGTTCTGTTGTTCATAGGGTCGCTATGAATCAGAGCTGACGAGACGTCACCTAACAATAACAACATGGGGACACATATGTGTACATGTATTCTCACAATAATTTATCCTCATATATTTAACCTATTTTGGGTAATTTTACATCATAATCCCCAATCATTCCTCATATTCATCATCTTTATCTCATTTTATGATTTTCTATTCATCTGCTAATATAGAGAGAGGAAAAGCAAAAAGAATAGACATATACATACATTACTTAAGTACGTTCATTGGTAAAAATGCCACCTGAAAATCTGTCCTAGCTAAAGAAAATTGTTATAGATAGTTATAGATAATTTTTATAGATAATTTTAATCTACTAATTTGAGAATTAACTGAGCTATGTGAAAGACTCAAAAAGTAAAGGATGGAGAACACGGAATGATTCAAGACATGGTTAAATATGAGATAGCAATTCTGTATGAACCTCAATACAGATGACTATTAGAAAAATTTGTACACATTGAGGAATCTATTAGAATGTTTTTACAGTTATACTAAAGCACTTAACAAATGTTCCTGGCATTATAATTAATTTTAATATTTATGTTTCCCATTTAACTATACTATTCAGTCAAAGCCAAAGCAACAAAAGACTATGTCTTACTTTTTATTACTCAAAAGATTTTCTTGAATACTCTGACTCTATAACAGTTTATTGGATAGCAAACCCTGGACTCGGTGAGGTTGTCATTCCATTTATCAGCTAAATTTACAAATACATATCTTACTTGTTATACCTTCCCAGACCTTTGGGAGGAACTACAACATCCTTAAGGGATTGCTGGAGGGAGGTAAGGATGAGACCCCAGGAAGAAAAAGAGAATGTCTGACCCTTTCCTAACTAGTGACATCATGAATACCCTTGTCCCATCTAAACTGTAGAAGGAAAATGCAAATGTATATGTTGAGGACAGGTGTCAGGGGATGCTGGGAAATGGGAGGGACTTCCTGGTAAATGGCTGACTGCACAAAAACCAGTGCATGCTATTAATCATTTGATATTCCTAGGACTCATAGGATGAGCAAAAAAAAAAAAAACAATCTCACGATAAATATATTTTAAAACTTCACAGAGTTCAGAAACAACAACTGAAAAATAGGGTAGTGAAGGTCTGTGAATGCTTCTAAATATTTAATATGTCAAAGAATGGTAGTCTGTCTAGAAATATTAAGTCATGTAAAAATAAATTATATGATTCACTAGAGATCAGAACACAAACAAATGTAGTAAAAGTCTCTTCCTCTCTGTGTCTTGGACTAATACTGAACCATGTAAAGCTGTTTTTTTTTTTTTTTTTTTTTTTTTAATAATGCTTTCTATTGTTTTTTTGTATTCCCTCATCTCTTGGCCTTAGATTGGGGAGCTTGGTGTCCACGTAGTGAAAGGCAGCTTTGTGTATATACTATGAATGTTTATTTTCATCATTGCCCATGGAAAGACGGTAAGATGCTCAAGGCAGGTATCAGAAGTCTGCAGAAAGGGTAGCACTGCTGTCTAATACCTGACAGATTTTTTGGACTCAGGTTTTCTAACCCATCATTTCTTTGTAAAGAAAGAATAGTGAAGCCTTTCTTATCTTGTTGAATTGTTTTGAGTCACAAATGCAAACACCGTACAGGAAAACCATGAATAAAAAGTAAGGAATGGCCCTTAAAATGCAGTTTAGCCGAGATAAAACCTTGTGCCCTTTTAAAGGTTTGCATGAATGAACTCACAGAACACCGCATGGACTATTCCCTGTTATTATCAATCTATATAATAATCTATATTAAAAGTTAGTAATCAAGTCATTCTGAGGCACTGTGATATATACTGAAGATAAAGAGTTTTCATTCCCCATGATTAATTACCATATCTTATAGATTCCTATTCAATATTATAAAACATTTAGTGGCCACTGAATACTGGCAAAGTTCTGAAAGTTTAAATATTGAAATGGACTTTAAATGATAGGTGGATGTAAGAAAAAAAACCAGTAGGGAAATAACATATTTTTGACAGCTCGATGGCTCAACTTCACATGCCACCTATTTCAGCCAAAACATCTGAGACCAAAATACTCTATATGGTTCTGCTTTGGAAATAATCCAACACAAGTGATTCATTTTGGGAGCTCCTCATAATTAGAAATGTTCCATGACTTGTTCAGTTCCTTATTCATATGTATTTTCATAGTGAGGCATTTCTTTTTTTCCTATTAGCCAAAGAAACATGTGATGCACTGTTAGACATTGAATATTAAACTCTTAGTAGAGTGCCTAACATACAAGGAACATGATAAATGTTAATGTTTGTTATTTTGTAACCACTATTTCTAAAATGTCTTAATAGTAGATATAATTTAAGTAAATTGGTTATTACACAGTATAGAGATGATTGCCTATTAATTTCTAGTTTTCCCCATAGGACCAAATGTACAGCTAAATAATACCTTAACAACCTGGAACAAAATATCTTATCATATAGATCATCATGTACAGGGCAATCTCAGTATTTCTATTCCTCAAAAATAGGAGGTATATCGATTACCTATGAAATAATTTAGAACAAGTTACAGCAATGTTATGGAAGAGATAGTAAGAGGTTGGGCGAATTGCTCTACTCTTTAGAGAAGAAGAGAGTAACTGATTTAAATAATGGTCAGAACTGAAACCTGCTTTGGGGATCACTTCCACTGTCTCACTTTAATCTGTCATCTTCCATAGCCAGTCTTTACTTAAGACATCAGCTAAGTCACATACCTTGAATCACAACGTTTCAGGGGGAAAAAAAGTACATGGTTATACCTTCTGGTGAGTCATTCTCTGATTTTCTCTACACCCTTCCCTTATAGCCAACATTCAGAAGATATAAATCGACCCCATCCTCACCTCTAACACTGTGTACTTGAAATTCTTTGTTGTAGTCAGGGACCATGGCTGATCACAAGAAGATTGTGTGTATCATGGGAGAGTATCACAGCCCTCCCTGCAATGTCCTCAGCTCCACACAAAACCAAAATTAAAATTATACAAGGCTGTGCTGATTATGTGATGACATATTATATTTGAGCCTCTCTTCTTCCTGGAAAACAATGGGATGTGACTATATTTCAATATCTTCTTTGTTTTAAACCCTTACCTTGCTCCTCCTATACCCCTGGAGACTTTTATTTTCTTCTCATTGTCAGGAAGCAGTTTGAATCTGTCTCTCAGGAATTGTCATGGAGAGGTCTGTCCCTAACTATTTGTAGGTAAATTTAGGAAGGAAAAGAAGTAAAGATGAAATGGCAGATTAATCAACAGTTAAATGAATGATCTGTATTTCTGGAAACTGCAGTCACAGACTACGTGCATAGTACGAAATGAATTCGAGTGAAATGTATTATTACAAACAATTCTTTGACCTCTCTGAAATGTTAATATAAAATAAAATATTCAAATTTAAATTTTTGTCTTAATCAACCAGAATTGCTATCAAAAATAGGTAGAATAATTTTATGTCATATTATAGTGATGCAGTCAATATTTCTCTTAATATTATAATCAATTAAAATTAATAAATCCCATTACTCTCCTGGTTACACATGAGTTTCACAAAGTACCCACTTGTTTGTATCAAAAGTAAGCACAAGAAAATGGAAAGCCAAAGGTACATATTATAGTAGTGAAAGAACAGAGCAAGGTACTGAATGTTTATTATTTAAAAGATATAAAGACAGTATATATCTGGAGGCAGGGCCACGATGGTGGAATAGTCAGGCCCTTCCTGCTGTCCTCTTACAACAAAGACCCAAATAAACAAGTGAATCAATTATATATGAAAACCTAGGAGCTCTAATCATCAAAAACAAAGCTGAGGATTCAAACTGAGTGGCAGGGGGAAGGAGAGACAGGTCAGAAGCGGTGAAAAAGTGCCACTCATGAGGTTGCCAGCACCCTGCTGGCTGCATCAGCTAGCTTACATGGCTGACATGAGCATTATCTTTCAGAAGTGTTTCACCACTTCAGGAGAAGCCACACAGCAGAGAGTCTGCACAAGCCTTAGAGCCCGGGGGAAGCAACACTGGACCTGGGAAAGCTAAGTGCTGCATCTAACCTACCATGCAATATCAAAATAAACCCTCCCCCTCTGGGAGTTTCATAGCAGAGAAGTGCCTTTTTCCTTTCGCCCACCCCAAACCCTGCTCTGCTCCAACACCAGTCTAGCAGCATTCAAAAAATGCCACACTCTTAAGCCAAAACTCAGGCTTAACTTCATCCAAACCAATCTTTCTGGCTTAAAAAAATTGCTACAGCCCTAAGTCAGTAACTCAGAACATGCACCGCCCCTTAGCCTAGGCACAGGCATAAGGGGTCCATGGACTTGTAGTGCCCTTCACTCCTGCCTAGACCTGTGTGGGCTGATTCAACACCCCAGGCTCTTATTAGCATAAAACAATAAGGAACATACCTGAAGCCTATTTTCAAAAGAAGCAGTCAAGGGATAGTTGCAAATTTGTGGCATTTCACACCACCCTGCCAATTAAGCGGGGACTTTACCCACCCACATCAGAGGCCTGAGGGCTGGCGGTATCACCCACTCAATTTAGCCACCATGGACCACCCCCCCCCAAAAAAACCCACTGCTGTCAAGTCAATTCTGATTCATAGCACCCTATAAGACAGAGTAGAACTGCCCCATAAAGCTTCCAAGGACACCAAGGCCACCAAGGGCAGGGGTCTGAAAATAAGTGGTGCCTCCCAGTCCCTACAACTAATAGCAATGGATGTCCAAGGTCTGGCCGCAAAACCCATCCCCCACCTGCTCCAGGGGACAGGGATATGCCCTCCACCCAGGTACTCAGGGGCAGCCACAAGCCCCCTGTCTTGCTCAGCACGTAGCCCTTTACTGAAGCAATATACCTGTGCTTGCTCCAAACACCCCTATACAACCCTTCTCGTCTAGGACTGTAGATGAGAATCTCGACCACACACATGGTGGCTAGTGACCTGGACACTTGAAACACATCTGCACAAGAAAAGTGAACAGACTCCTGTGCTTACACACCTTGTAGCTGATCTAACCACATATCGACAGGATGTGAGAGCTTCAAAGACATAAATAACCAAAGTGGCTCCCATGCCCAGCCTATTTGAGCATATTAAAACAAAACAAAACAAGAAGCTAGGATATAGTAAACACACACAGAATAAATAAATATAATAACTTATTGATGGTTCAGAGAAAACAGTCAATATTAAATCACGTAAAGACTGCTCCAGCAAGTGATTGAAATAAAGAACTAAGAAACCTTTGAGAAGAAGAGAAGGGTTTGGAATTACCAGATTAAAACTCAAAAGATTAATACATATTCAGGCAGCTAACAGATACATGAGAAAATGCTCTAGATCATTAGCAATTAGAGAAATACAAATTAAAACTACAATGAGATTCCATCTCACTCCAACAAGGCTAGCATTAATCCAAAAAACACAAAATAATAAATGTTGGAGAGGCTACGGAGAGATTGGAATTCTTATACTCTGCTGGTGGGAATGTAAAATGGTACAACCACTTTGGAAACCTATCTGGCGTTTTCTTAAAAAGTTTGAAATAGAACTACCATACAACCCAGAAATCCCACTCCTCGGAATATACCCTAGAGAAATAAGAGCCTTTGCAAGAACATATATATGCACACCCAAGTTTATTGCAGCTCTGTTTACAATAGCAAAAAGCTGGAAGCAACCAAGGTGTCCATCAACGGATGAATGGGTAAATAAATTGTGGTAGATTCACACAATGGAATACTACTCATCAATAAAGAACAGTGACGAATCTGTGAAACATTTCATAACATGGAGGAACCTGGAAGGCATTATGCTGAGTGAAATTAGTCAGAGGCAAAAGGACAAATATTGTATAAGACCACTATTATAAGATCTTGAGAAATAGTATAAACTGAGAAGAACACATGCTTTTGTGGTTATGGGTGGGGGGAGGGAGGGTGGGAGAGGGCTTTTTACTGATTAGTTAGTAGATAAGAACTACTTTAGGTGAAGGAAAGGACAATACTCAATACATGGAAGGTCAGCTCAACTGGGCTGGACCAAAAGCAGTTTCCAGGATAAACTGAATGCTTCTTAGGTCAGCAGAGCGAGGGCGGGGGTTTGGGGACTATGGCTTAAGGGGACTTCTAAGTCAATTGGCAAAATAATTCTATTAAGAAAACATTCTGCACCCCACTTTGAAGTGTTGCATCTGGGGTCTTAAATGCTAACAAGGGCCATCTAAGATGCATCAATTGGTCTTAACCCACCTGGATCAAAGGAGAATGAAGATCACCAAGGTCACAGGACAACTATGAGCCTAAGAGACAGAAAGGGCCACATGAACCAGAGACTTACATCATTCTGAGACCAGAAGAACTAGATGGTGCCCAGCCACAACCGATGACTGCCCTGACAGGGAGCACAATAGAGAACTCCTGAGGGAGCAGGAGAACAGTGGGATGCAGACCCCAAATTCTCATAAAAAGACCAGACTTAATGGTCTGACTGAGACTGGAAGAATTCCAGTGGTCATGGTCCCCAAACCTTCTGTTGGCCCAGGACAGGAACCATTCCTGAAGACAACTCATCAGACATGGAAGGGACTGGACAATGGGTTGGAGAGAGATGCTGATGAAGAGTGAGCTACTTGTATCAGGTGGACACTTGAGACTGTGTTGGCATCTCCTGTCTGGAGGGGAGATGGGAGGGTAGAGATGGTTAGAAACTGGCAAAATGGTCACGAAAGGAGAGACTGGAAGGAGGGAGTGGGCTGACTCATTGGGGGAGAGTAAGTGGCAGTATGGAGTAAGGTGTATATAAGCTTATATGTGACAGGCTGACTTGATTTGTAAACTTTCACTTAAAGCACAATAAAAATTATTTTAAATAAAAGTTTAATATACAGAGCTCTTCAAGAAATCAGGCAAAAATCATATGAAGCCAAAAAACACACAGACAAAGCAATGGAGGAATTCAGGAAAACAATACAAGAACAGAAGTACGAATTTAGTAGGCTGCTAGAAAACATAGGGAGACAGGAACTAGAAATCAAAAACATTAACAATGAAATTTCAGAATTACACAGCTCAATGAAATGTCATAGGAGAAGAACTGAGGCAATGGAATTCAGAATTAGTGAAATTGAAGATAAATCCCCTGACATCAATTTTTCCAAGGAAAAATCAGATAAAAGAATTTCAAAAAAATGTACAAGCTAAGAATTATGCAGGACACTATTAAGAGGAAAACACTATGAGTGACTGGAGTACCAGAACAGGAGCAGGGAGAGGAGGATAACAGAAAATATAGGGAGATTTGTTGAAGATTTGCTGTCAGAAAACTTCTCTGATATCATGAAAGATGAGACGATATCTTTCCAAGAAGCTCTATTAACACCATACAGGGCATATCCCAAAAGAAAGTCACCAAGACATAATCTAACTTGCTAAAACTGAAGATAAAGATAGAATCTTGGGAGTAGCTAAGGATACATTAAAAGTCATCTAAAAAGGAAAATCAATAAGACTAAGCTCTGACTACCCAGCAGACACCATCCAGGCAAGAAGTCAATGGGATGACATGTATAAAGACTTGAAGGTAAAAAAAAAAAAAAAAAAATTGCAAAAATTTTATATTTGAAACCACTGCCTGTGAAATATGTTGGCAATTCCAGAGCATTTCCAGATAAACAGAAGTTAAGAGAACTTGTTAAAACCAAACCAAAATTACAGAAATATTAAATAGAGGCCTCCGGTTAGAGAGCCAACAACATCAGACAACAACCCAAGACTAGAGGTGGAGCCAAGATGGCAGAATAGGCACACACTTCCAGTGAGCCCCCTTACTACAAAGACCCGAAAAAACACAGGTGAAACAAGTATACTTATGACAAGATGGGAGACCTGAACATCAAAGGCAAGGTTAGAAAATGAATGAGGGACAGGGGAAGAAAGAGACAGTTCAGAAGCAGAGAGGAGTTACCAAACCTGAATTGCTAGGAGCCCTCAAGCACCATTCCCAGAAGTGGCTGCGCTGGGCTGGTACTAGCATTCAGCAGTGGTTTCCTCAGGGAGAAGCAGCCAGCCACACAGCCTACTCACACCTCTGGAACCAGAGAAGAACTGCGCTCTCAGCAAAAGCTAAGTATTTGTGTACATTTTGCTGCACCCTCTGCCCCAAGCTGGCATCAGTGGCTGTTGGTTTCCCTGGGTCTAGAGCCATCCTTCTGGCCGTGGAGAAGGAATAAATTCGTATTTGGAGGAAAAGATAATTTGCCAACTGCATTAACCAGGGGAGCATCAGACAAAAGAGGCTGCTGTCCAGGCATAAAATGTCCGTGGACTTTGAGTGCCTTTCCCCCCCTGCGAGGACCTGTGTGGGCCTATTTCAGTAGAATAGGCCCTGTTGGCAGACTACAACTGCTTCAACTGTGTGGTGGATAGGTGGGTATTTGATGTTTGACATTGCTTTATCTATTAAACAGGGTCCTCACCTACTTACCTATGGGACCTAAAGATTGGTAGCTCCACTCAGGTCACGAAGCCACCCACGACAGGGGTCCACGGATAACGGGCACCTCCCAGTCCTTGCAACCAAAAAAATTGTCTCCCATGGTCCTTCTGCAGAACCTACCCTCCTGTATGCCCTAGGGAACAGGGACTCGCTTTCATCAGAGACACTTAGGGGATGATTCTCAGCCCCCTGACTTGTCCAGGGCGTGACCCCCTGCTGCAACCAGGCACAGGTACCTACACCAATCACCCCTGCTCCTCTAAGACTGTAGGTCAGAGCCTGTACCACACACTTGATGATCTGCTACCTGGACACCTGAGCTGATTTCATACAAGAAAAGTGAATGGACTGCTAGACTGGTATACATGATAACAGCTCTAGCAACCTGGGGTCAGGACGTCAGAGCTCCAAAGGCAAAAATAATCAAGCTAGCTCACTCAAGCTACTCATTCAGGGATATCAAAACAAAACAAAGCAAGAAACTATGACACAGTAAGCAAACATAAAATAACCTAATATAACAACTTACAGATGGCTTGGAGACAAGAGTCAATATCAAGTCACATAAAGAAATGACCATGATTAACTCAAGAAGCTTTCAAAACAAAGAATCAAGGGATGTTCTTAATGAAAGTGGCTTCCTGGAATTACTGGAGGCAGAATACAAAAGGCTAACATACAGAACACTTCAAGACATTAGGAAGGAAATCAGGGAATATGCAGAACAAGCCAAGGAACACACAGATAAAGCAGTTGAAGAAATTAAAAAGGTTATTCAGGAACATAATGAAAAATTTAATAAGCTGGAAAAATCCATAGACAGACAGCAATCAGAAGTTCAGAAGATTAGCAATAAAATCACAGAAGTAGACAACTCAATAGAAAGTCAGAGGAGCAGAATTGAGCAAGTGGAAGGCAGAATTTGTGAACTTGAAGATAAAGCAATTGGCACCAATACATTAGAAGAAAAATCAGACAAAAGAATTTTAAAAAATGAAGAAATATAAGAATCATGTGAGACTCTATCAAGAGAAATAACCTACGAGTGATTGGAGTACCAGACCAGGGAGGACTAACAGAAAATACAGACAGAATTGTTGAAGATTTGTTGGCAGAAAACTTCCCTGCTATTGTGAAAGATGAGAAGATATCTGTCCAAGATGCTCATTGAACTCCACATAAGGTAGATTTTAAAAGAAAGTCACCAAGATATTTTATAATCAAACTTGCCCAAACCAAATACAAAGAGAGAATTTTAAGAGCAAATACGGATAAACGAAAACTCACCTACAAAGGAAAGCCAATAAGAATAAGCTCGGACTACTCGGCAGAAACCATGAAGGCAAGAAGGCAATGAGATGACTTATATAAAGCATTGAAGGAAAAAAATTGTCAGCCAAGAATCATATATACAGCAAAACTGTGTCTCAAATATGAGGGTGAAATTAGGGTATTTCCACATAAACAAAACTTTAGGAAATTTGTAAAAACCAAAACAAAACTACAAGAAATACTAAAGGGAGTTCTTTGGTTAGAAAATCAATAATATCAGGTATCAACCCAAGACTAGAACACTGGGCAGAGCAATCAGATGACAATCTAGACAGGGAAATCACAAAAACAAATCAAGAATAAAAAACACACACAAAACAAGGAAACAGGGAAGTTATAATGTAAAAGAAGACAACATTAAAATGATAAAGAGGGACTGAAAAACTTAGTCATAGATCTTTTATATGGAGAGGAAGGCAAGGCAATACAAAGAAATAAATGATAGGTTTAAATTTAGAAAAATAAGGGTAACTAATAAAGGTAACCACAAAGGAGTCAAACTATCCTACAGATCAAAAAAAAAAAAAAAAATACAAGAAAAAAACAGAGACTCAGCAGAAACAAAATAAACAACAATGAATATGAGGATAAGACAATACACAAAGATAATCTACTCAGCACATAAAATTAAGTGGGAAGAAGAAACTGTCAAGAACACACAAAAAGGACATCAAAATGATAGCACTAAATTCATACCTATCCATAATTGCATTGAATGTGAATGGACTAAATGCACCAACAAAGAGACAGTGTCAGAATGGATTAAAAAACATGATCTGTCCATATGCTGCCTACAAGAGACACATCTTAGACTCAGAGACACAAACAAACTAAAACTCGAAGGATGGAAAAAAATATATCAGGCAAACAACAATCAAAAAAGAGCAGGAGTGGCAATATTAATTTCTGACAAAATAGACTTTAAAGTTAAATCCATCATAAAGGAGGATAAGGAAGGACACTATATAATGATTAAAGAGATGATATACCAAGAGGGTAAAACCATATTAAATACTTATGCACCCAATGACAAGGCTGCAAGATACACAAAACAAACTCTAGCAGCACTGAAAAGTGAGATAGAGAGCTCCACAATAATAGTAGGAGACTTCAACACACCACTTTTGCTGAAGCACAGGACATGCAGGAAGAAGGTCAGTAAAGACACAGAACATCTAAATGTCACAATCAACCAACTTGACCTCATAGACAGAACACTCCCTCCACCCAATAGCAACCAAGTATACTTTCTTTTCTAGTGCACGTGGAACATTCTCTAGATTAGAGCACATTGTTAGATTATAAAGCAAACCTTTGCAGAACCCAAAACATTGAAATACTGCAAAGTATCTTCTCTGACCTTAAGGCCATAAAAGTAGAAATCAATAACAGAAAAAGCAGGGAAAATAAATCAAACACTTGGAAACTGAACAATACTATGCTCAAAAAAGACTGAATTCTAGACAATATTAAGGATGGAATAAAGAAATTCATAGAATCCAATGAGAATGAAAACACTTCCTATCAGAACCTTTGGGATGCAATGAAAGCAGTGCACGGAGGTCAATTTATATCAATAAATGCACACATCCAAAAAGAAGAAAGGGCCAAAATCAAAGAATTATCCCTACAACTTTAACAAATACAAAGAGAGCAGCAAAAGAAACCCTCAAGCATCAGTAGAAAACAAACAATAAAAATTAGAGCAGAACTAAATGAAATAGAAGACAAAAACAATTGGAAGAATTAACAAGAACAAAAGCTGGTTCTCTGAAAAAATCAACAAATTTGATAAACCATTGGTAAAACTGACAAAAGAAAAACAGGAGAGGAAGCGAATAACACAAAAAAGAAATGAGATGGGCGCTATTACAACAGACCCAACTGAATATAAAAGAATCATGTCAGATTACTAGGAAAAATTATACTCTAACAAATTTGAAAACCTAGAAGAAATGGATGAATTCCTAGAAACACACTACCTACCTAAACACAAGCAGAGGTAGAACAACTAAATAGACCCACAACCAAAGAAGAGGTTGAAAAGGTAATCAAAAAACTCCGAACAAAAAGAAGCCCTGGACCAGATGGCTTCACTGCAGAGTTCTACCAAATTTTCAGAAAAGAGTTAACACTGCTGCTGCTAAAGATCTCTCAGAGCATAGAAAAGGACGGAATACTCCCAAACTCATTCTATGAAGACACCATATTCCTGATACCAAAACCAGATAAAGACACCACACACACACACACAAAATTACAGACCTATATCTCTCTTGAACTTTGATGCAAAATCCTCAACAAAATTCTAGCCAATAAAATTTAACAACATATCAAAAAAATGATTCACCATGACCAAGTGAGATTCATATCAGGTAAGCAAGGATGGTTCAACATTAGAAAAACAATTAATGTAATCAATCATACCAATAAAACAAAAGATAAGAATCAAACGATTTGATCAATTGATGAAGAAAAGACACTTGACAAAGTTCAACACCCATTCATGATAAAAACTCTCAGCAAAATAGGAGTGGAAAGAAAATTCCTCAACATAGTAAAGAGCATTTATACAAAGTCAGGAGCCAACATCATCCTAAATAGAGAGAATTTAAAAGAATTCCCCTTGAATTGGGAACCAGACAAGGAGGCCCTTTATCACAACTCTTATTCAACATTGTGCTGGAGGTCCTAGTCAGAGCAATTAGGCTACATCAAGAAATAAAGGGCATCCAGATTGGCAAGGAAGAAGTAAAAGTATCCCTATTTGCAGATGAGATGATCTTATACACCGAGAACCCTAAGGAATCCTCAAGAAAACTACTGACGCTAAAAGAAGAGTTCAGCAGAGGGTCAGGATATAAAATAAACATACCAAAATCAGTCGGATTCCTCTACAACAACAAAAAGAACACGGAAGAGGAAACCACCAAATCAATACCATTTACAATAGCCCGCAAGAAGGTAAAATATTTAGGAATAAATCTTAACAGAGATCTAAAAGACTTATACAAAGAAAACTACAAGACACAAAGAAAACTACAAGACACTACTGCAAGAATCCAAGAGACCTACATAACTGGAAAAACATACCTTGTTCATGGATAGGAAGACTTAACATTATAAAATGTCTGTTCTACTGAAAGCGATCTGTAGATGCAAAGCAATTCCAATCCAAATTCCAATAACATTTTTTAATAAGTTGGAGAAACAAATCACCAACTTCAAATGGAAGGGAAAGAGGACCCGGATAAGCAAAGCATTACTGAAAAAGAAGAACAAAGTTGGAGGCCTCACTCTACCTGATTTTAGAACCTATTATATCACCACAGTAGTCAAAACAGCCTGGTACTGGCACAACAACAGATATGTAGACCAATGGAACAGAATTGAGAATCCAGACATAAATCCAACCACATATGAGCAGTCGTTATTTGACAAAGTCCTCAAAACAGTTAAATGGGGGAAAAGATAAATAGTTAAATAGCGACAAGATAAAAAGTTAAATAGGGACAATGATAGGAGCCCTAATACATGGCATAAACAGTATACAAAACATTATTAACAATGCAGAGGAAAAACCAGATAACTGGGAGCTCCTAAATATCAAACATATATGCTCATCCAAAGGCTTCACCAAAAGAGTAAAAAGACTACCTACAGACTGGGAAAAAGTTTTTAGCTATGACATTTTTGATCAGTGCCTGATCTCTAAAATCTACATGATGCTGCAAAAACTCAACTACAAAAAGACAAGCTAATTAAAAACTGGGCAAAAGATATGAATAGACCCTTCACTAAAGAAGACATTCAGGTAGCTAACAGATACATGAGGAAATGCTCACAATCTTTAGCCATTAGAGGAATGCAAATCAAAACTACAAATGAGACTCCATCTCACTTCAACAAGGCTGTCATTAATCCAAAAAACACAAAATAATAAATGTTGGAGAGGCTGTGGATTGGAACACTTATACACTGCTGGTGGGAATGTAAAATGGTAAAACCACTCTGGAAATTGATTTGGAGCTTCCTTAAAAAGCTAGAAATAGTACTACCATATGATCCAGCAGTTCCACTCCTTGGAATATACCCTAGAGAAATAAGAGCTTTTACATGAACAGCTATATCCACACCTTTGTTCACTGCAACACTGTCTACGATATTAAAAAGATAGAAGTAACCAAGGTGCCCATCAATGGATGAATGGATAAATACATCATGGTGTATTTACACAATGGAATACTATTCATTGATAAAGAACAGTGATGAATCTGTGAAACATTTCGTAACAGGGAGGAATCGGGAAGGCATTATGCTAAGTGAAATTAGTCAGTTGCAAAAGGGCAAATATTGTATAAGACCATTATTATAGGAACTCAAGAAATTGTTTAAACAGAGAAGAAAATATTCTTTGATGGTTATGAGAGGGGGGAGAGAGGGAGGGTGGGAGATGGTATCTGCTAATTAGATAGTAGATAAGAAGTACTTTAGGTAAAGGGAAAGGCAACGCACAATACAGGGGAGGTCATCACAACCGGGCTAAATCAAAAACAAAGAAGTTTCCTGAATAAACTGAATGCTTCGCACTAGTTTTTTTTTTTTTTTTCAAAAGCCAGCATAGCAGGGGCAGGGGTTTGGGGACCATGGTCTCAGGGGACATCAAAGTCAATTGGCATAATAAAATCTATTAAGAAAACATTCTGCATCCCACTTTGGAGAGGGGCATCTGGGGTCTTAAATGCCAGCAAGTGGCCATCTAAGAAGCATCAATTGGTCTCAACCCACCTGGAGCAAAGGAGAATGAAGAACACCAAGGACACAAGGCAATTATGAGCCCAAGAGACAGAAAGGGCCGCATAAACCAGAGACTACATCAGCCTGAGACTAGAAGAACTAGATGGTGCCTGGCTACAACCAATGACTGCCCTGACAGGGAACACAACAGAGAACCTCTGAGGGAGCAGGAGAGCAGTGGAATGCAGACCCCAAATTCTCATAAAAAGACCAGACCTAATGGTCTGACTGAGACTAGAAGGACCCTGGTGGTCATGGCCCCCAGGCCTTCTGTTGTCCCAGGACAGGTACCATTCCCAAAGCCATCTCTTCAGACAGGGATTGGACTGGACAATGAGATGGAGAGGGATGCTGTTGAGGAGTGAGCTTCTTGGATCAGGTGGACGTTTGAGACTATGTTGGTATCTCCTGCCTGGAAGGGAGAAGAGAGGGTAGAGGTGGTCAGAAGTTGGCAAAATAGACACAAAAAGAGAGTGGAGGGAGGGAACGGGCTGTCTCATTAGTGTGAGAGCAATTGGGAGTATGTAGCGTGGTGTATATAAGTTTTTGTGTGAGAGGCTGATTTGATTTGTAAACTTTCATTTAAAGCACAACAAAAATTAAAAAAAAAAAAAAAGAAAAGGAAAGGAAAAAGACAAGTGTAAAAATATATGTGTTGGGTCCAAAGCCCAAAACCAAACATTTTGCTATCAAGTCAATGTTGCATAGTGGGAGACAAACAAAATCAGAAATTCGCTTGAGAGAAGTTGATCCTGAAGGTGAGGACTGGGGATGTGTACAGAGACAGAAAGAGAGAAAAGACAAACCTGTCTGACCTCAGGAGGAAAATAAAATTATGAAGAAATTTCTTTGAGAATTGCTGAAAGATTTGGAGACATAACCAATACAAGAGCTCATTAATAATTAATGACTTCTTGGTTATTGCAAAAGTTTATTTTTTTTTTTTTGCAAATCTGCCCCTTCTTCCTCAAGAACATATTGTAAAACTAGAAGTAAAAGGGAAAAAAAAGGAAGGTAGAAAGAATAGCTTCTTTATAACTATTATTCTATCTTTGTTGAAAAGGAGCCCTGGTTGTGCTGTGTTTAAACACAGTGCTAATGGAAAGGTTGAGGAATTAGAAACCACCAGGTGCTCCTAGGGAGAAAGATGTGCTCATCTGGTTCTGTAAAGATTACAGCCTTGTATACCCTATGTTGCAGTTCTAGTCTGTACTATAAGGCCAATATGAATCAGAATCATATTGATGGCAATGGGTATCAGCAGTCGATAGTAAATGTAGCTCATAAGGAATATACATTTTTATTTTTAATAAAATAATATTATTGCCATACCTTATGCTGACAAGTGTATTTACAAATATCATGGTGAGATGAAATATGAAATACATTATCATGTTTTATTTAGTAAATAATCTAAAAAAATAAAAACCTTTGCCAATGAGTGACTTCTGACTCACAGCAATCCTATAGGACAAAGTAGAACTGCCACATAGGGTTTCCAAGGAGAAACTGGTGGATTCAAATAGGTGACCTTTTTGTAGAGGCTGAGATATTAACTTAATAAATACCATCTACATATTGAATAGTTTCCTACAAAATTTTTCTTATATTGTAAAAATGAGCTATTGGATATTTTATTTTTATATTAATTAAAGTTGCAAAAGCTTTTCAAAATTCTATTCTTTGACAGATTTCATTGAATTTTTGTTTGGGATGTAATCTATATTTTCCTTTATATAACTTCATATTATAGAGGAGCAGAATAACAAGTCCGTTAGATTGCCTTACACAACATTGCTAATTAATTTCGTAGCTCTTCCATGGCATAGGTCACTGCTGATCTTCTACTGAAGGAGATGGAGATTAAAAAAACATAAAGCATGTTTTGGAAATTTGATTAAAATAATAAGTACTGCATTTTTGCTTATGACAATCAGACAACCTTTCTTAGCAAGTAGCATTTAAATAGAGAAATAAAAGATGAATAGGAGTTAAACAGTAAACACGGTGAGGTTCAAGGTAAGGAGATTATTTTAGGCTGAAAAAATAACATACGAAGGTTTAATGCTGAAAAGCCATTGAGAAGAAGAGGAAAATGTGGTATCATAGGATTATTTTGTAATAGTAGGCAAGCAAGGGAAGGAAGAGAAGTGTTTAAATTATCCTAAAGATTTGGATTTATCCAAAGGGTGTTCTAAACAGGCCAAATGACAACAGAGCTGAGGAGGGAGAGGTAACTGATATGTTGTTTGTATTAAAAACAAAAAAAAACTTTGGCCTCAAATTGCCGAATGGATTGGCAAGGAATAGGTTGATATATGGAAACTGGTTTGAGAGCTGTTGCAATGCTCTAAGAAGTATGGTTTGGTGGAGGCAGGGAAGATTTATATTCTTAGACTCTAGAAATACTTAGGAGTTAGAATCAACAGGACGTGATGATTGACTAGCTAGCTGTGGAGAGTGACAAGGAAGAGTCAATAATGGGTTACAGGTTTATTTCTCAAACAATTAGGTGTCTTTTACAGAGATAGGAAACATGAAAGCTGAAAAAATCTTCCATAGAGAAGATAATAGATTTACATATCTCTACATTTATGATTCTTAAAAAATTTGAATAGACAAGCTACATGCGATTCAATCGTGCTAGTTGACTATCATACACCTTCTCCCTAGTGATCCACTTGGATATATCCACGATGTCATAATTGGAGACCATCATTACTTTTCCTATCAAAAAAATTCTTCACTACACAGTTTTCTATCACTTATATCCATTATCTCATAACTATCCAAACTAAATTTGAATGTGATGATGAAATTTTTGCACATTTCATGCAGGTTAACCAATCTATCCAAGCAGGAGACACGGTATCCAGTAATCAGAAATACATGCTTTCCAACCCCGCACCTTTCCTCCCTTTACATGGCCTCTGAAGCTTTCCAATGGTCCAAGCTTGCTCAGGTGGAGAGACACCAGTTCACTGCCACAAGGGTCTGTGCTGCCCCCACTGGCAGGGTCTTTTAGCATCATTTTCTTGTTTATTTGTTTTTTCTATGCATTTTTGTTTGTGTTTTTATTATTATTATTATTTGGGGGCTTTCTTTTTTGTTGCTTCTCTCTCTTTCTCTCACTTCCTTCTTTTCCTTTCTCCTGCCTAGCTAGCCTATGTACCATCCCCTCCCCTTCTTGACAAACCGTGATTTTTTTGGCTTGTTTGCTTTCTTCTTTTTTTTTTCCTTCTTTTTTTCTGTTTTTTTTCCTCTCTCCTTCCTTTCTTTCCTTTTCTTTCTCCTGCCCATCCAACCCTGTGCACTGTCCCTACCCCTTCTGGAGGAGCTGTGCTGCACAGCTCAGTTGGATAGTCACTGCACATGACCTCCCTGGGTATGCGCCACTGTCACTGACCACCTCTTTCAGGGCCATTTTACTTATTTATTTTGCTGGTGTTGTTTCTTCTTTCCCTCTCACTCCCTTCCATTCCTTTCTCTCATCTCAGTCCTGTGTACCACTCCCAACTTCTTGGTTGGCTGTGCTGTACCACTCAACTGGAGAGCCTCTTGGTCTGTGCCACCTCCACAGGCTAGTTCCCTCAGCACCATATTTTATATTTTTCTTTCTCTTTCTCCTCGTTTTACTTCTCCTTCCCACCTAGGCATTATACTCTTCACCCTTCCTGATAAGCCATGACATGTAACCTCGTGAGAGAGACTTCAGCTCACCACTACCCTAATTCCACCCATTCCATGGCAAACTCTCCCACCACCATTTTTTGTCATTGTTGTATTTATTTATTTTTATTTTTAATTGTTTATTAGTTTCTTTTCTCATTTTCCCTCTTTTCTTTCCTTTCTTTTGCCAGCCTAGCCCTGTGTGCCACCCAAGTCCATTATCCACAGGTACCACACCACTCAGATAGAAAACCATCAATAAATGGCATCACTGGGTGTACCCCACCCCCACTGCTGAATTCATAAATATAAATATATATATATATATATAAAAGGAAAGGATGGCTCCAGAAAGTGAACAAAATAAAACTACAGAAGACCATCTGCTAAACGAAAAGGTACTGGAACTACCAGATAGGGAATTCAAAACTATAATATTCAGGTTCTCCAACAGATGGAGGAAAATGCAGACAAAAATAAGGAGAAAATAGACAAAATCACAGAAAATACAGATAAAATCATGGAAAGGACAGACAAAACAATGGAAGAATTCAGGAAAATAATACAGGAAACAAATGTTAAAGTAACTAAAAATCATACAAAAACAGCAATTAGAAATCCAAAACGTAACAAGATTTCAGAAATGGACAGTGCAATGGAAAGTTTCAGGAGCAAAACTGAAACAACAGAAAACAAAATCAGTGAAGTTGAAGACAGATCCTTGGATACCACTTTGTTTGAGGAAAAATTAGAAAAAAGAACAAGGAAAAATTAAGGAGCCCTGAGAATGATGTGAGACAAAATCAAAAGCAAAAATTGGTATGTGATCAGAGTTCCAGAATAGGGGTAAAAAATGGAAGACACAGAGAGGATCGTTGAAGATTGGATGATTGAAAACTTCTGTAAAATCGTAAAAAATGAAAAGTCAACCATCGAGAAGCTCAACAAACCTCATATAGGATAGACCCCAAAAGAAAGTCACCAAAACTCATCATAATCACACTTGCTAAAGCCAAAGCCAAAGCAAGAATCTTAAGCACAACCTGAAAAAAACAAAAAAGTCACATACAAAGGGGAAACAATGAGACTAGACTCTGATTACTCAGCAGAAGCCATGCAGGAAAGAAGACAATGGGAGGACACATACAGAATATTGAAAGAAAAAAAAAAAAACTACCAACCAAGGATAACATATCCTAGAAAATTCTTGCTGAAATATAATGGTGAGATTAGGGTATTTCCAGATAAAAAGAAATTAAGGGATTTTATAGAAACCAAAAGTCATGGATTGAATTATATCCCTCAAAAAATATATGTATCAATTTGGCTAGGCCATGATTCCTAGTATTGTGTGGTTGTCCTCCATTTTGTGATTACAATTTTTATGTTAAGGAGGATTAGGAAGGGGTTGTAACACCCTTAGCTAGGTCACATCCCTGATCCAATGTAAAAATGGAGTTTCCCTGGGGTATTTCCAACATCACTTTTTCTCTCTCAAGAGACAAAACAGGAAGGGGAATAAGCAGACTGGGGGGCTTCATACCACCAAAAAAGCAGTGCCAGGAGCACAGCACATCCTTTGGACCCAGGGTACCTGCATGAAGAAGCTCCTAGTCTGGGGAAAGATTGATGAGAAGGCTGACAGAGAGAGAAACCTTCCCTTGAATTTGGATTTTAGCCTACTTTACCATAAAGAAATAAATTTCTCTTTGTTAAAGCCATCCACTTATAGTATTTCTGCTATAGCAGCACTAGATAACTAAGACACCAATCCAAATGTACAAGAATTAGTTAAGAATATTCTCTTCAAATAAAGAATAAAATATAAAGTCCTAGTAAACACAAAATCTGCAAAAACGAAAGAAATCTACAAGCAAGCGGAATTCAGCACAGAAGAGTAAGAGGAACAAAGAAAATGCCAGCACTATGAATTGACAGCAACAAACTCACACCTATCAATAATCACACGGAATGTAAATGGCATAAATGCACCCATGAAGTGACAGACACTGATAGAATGGATTAAAAAAAGGACCCACAAATATGCTTTCTATAAGAGACACACCTTAGAAACAAACAGAAAAATATATTAAAAATCAAAGGATAGAAAAAAATATATCAAACAAACAGCAACCAAAAAAGAGAGTGGCAATTCTAATCTCAAATAAAATAAACTTCAAAGCAAAACCTACTGTAAAAGGCAAGGGGGGCATTATATAATGATTAAAGAGACAGTCCATCATGAGGACAAAATCATAATAAATATCTACACACCCAATGACACAGTACATAATACATAAAATAAACTATCAGCACTGAAAAAAGAAATTGATAGTTCCACAATAATAGTAGACTTCAATACACCACTCTCAGTAAAGGACAGGACATCTAGAAAGAAACTCAACAAAGATACAGAAGATACACAATAAACCAACTTGACCTCAGAGACATATGTAGAACACTTCACCCAACAGCAGCAAAATATACATTCTTTTCAGTGCACATGGAACATTTTTTTCAGAATAGACCATGCCTTAGGCCACAAAGCAAACCTCAATAAAATCCAAAACACTGAGATAATACGAGCATCTTCCCTGATTGCAACATCATAAAAGTAGAAATTAATAACAGGAAAAGTAAGAGAAAAAAAATCCAATATGTGGAAACTGAAAAACACCTTGCTTAAAATCCACTGGGTAACACAAGAAATCAAAGATGAAATAAAAGTTGTACTAGAATCTAAACAGAAAGAAAATACATCACACCAAAACCTCTGGGACAGAATAAAGACAATGCTCAGAAGTCAACTAATAGCAAGAGACACACTAATCTTAAAAAAAGAAAAAGACAAAATCAAAACATTAGCTACACAACTTAAAAAAATACAGAGAGAAGAGCAAAAGAAGCCCACAGCCACCAGGAGAAAGGAAATAATAAAGATCAAAGTAGAAATAACTGAAATAGAGAATAGAAAAACAATAGAGAGAATCGACAAAATCAAAAGTTGATTCTTTGAAAGGATCAACAAAATTGGAAAACCTTTGGCCAAACTGACAAAAGGAAAGGATGAAAATAACTCAAATAAGAGATGAAGTTGGGGACATTACAACAGACCCAACTGGAATAAAAAGTACCCTAAGAGAGTAAGGAAAAACTATACTTCAACAAATATGAAAACCTAGACGAAAATGAAAAATTTCTAGAAACACACTACCTGCCTAAAATAACACAAACTGAGATTAAAAATCTGAACAGACCCATAAGGAGAGAAGAGATTGAAAAGTAAAAAAAAAACTCCCAACAACAACAAAAAACCCTGGCCCAGATGGCTTCACTGGAGATTTCTACCAAACATTCAGAGAGGAGCATGCACCAGTAGTACTTAAACTGTTTCAGAACATAGAAAAAGAAGCCAGCGTAACCTGATACCAAAACTAGGAAAACACATCACAAAAAAAAAAAAAAAAAAAAGGAAGAAAATTACACACCAATATCTCTCAGGAATATAGATGCAAAAATTCTCAACAAAATTCTAGCCAGTAGAATTCACCATAATTAAAAAAAAAAAAAAAAACTCCACAATAGAGTGGGTTTCATAGCAGGTATGCAAGAATGGTTCAACATTAGAAGATCAATCAATGTAGTCCACCACATAAACAGAAGAAAAAATCACGCGATCTTCTCAATCGATGCAGAAAAAGCATTCCTGATAAAAACTCTCAATGAAATAGGTATAGAATGGAAATTCCTCCACATAATAAACAACATATATAAAATCAACATACAAAATCAACAGCCAACATCATTCTTAACAAAGAGAAGCTGAATACATTCCCCCTGAGAACAGGAAGAAGAGAAGGATGTCCTTTATCACCACTCCTATTTAACATTCTGATGGAAGTCCTAGCCAGAGCAATATGGCAATATAAAGACGTAAACAACTCCAAACTGGAAAGGAATAAGTAAAACTACCCTTATTTGCAGATGATGTACTATACATAGAGAACTCAAAGGACTGCACAAGGAAACTAATGGAATTAATAGAAAGGGTCAGCACACTAGCAGAATACAGGATAAACAAAAATCATTTGGATTCCTATACAACAATAAAGAGAACTATGAAAAGGAAATCAGGAAAGCAATAATAGCCCCTAAAGAAATAAAATACTTAGGAATGAATCTAACCAGGCATGTAAAAGACCTATACAAAGAAAACTACAAAATATTACTGCAAGAAACCAAACGAGACCTACATAGATGGAAAAACGTACCATGCTCATGAATGAATACGGAGACTCAATATTGTGAAAACGTCAATTCTACCCAAAACAATCTACAAATACAATGTAATCCCGATCCAACAGCATTCTTTAATGAGATGGGAAATCTAATCATTAACTTTACATGGAAAGGAGAGAATCCCTAGATAAGTAAAGCATAATTGAAGAAGAATAAAGTAGGAGGACTTCCAATACTGGACTTTAGAACCTACTATACAAAACAGCCCGATACTGCTACTCACGACAGGCACATTGCCCAATGGAAAAGAATCTGGATGTAAGTCCATCTACCTACAATTACCTGATCTTTAACAAAGGCCCAAAGTCCATTAAATGGGAAAGACAATCTTTGTAACAAATGGTGCTGGCAAAATAGTATGTCCATTTGTAAAAACATAAAACAGGACCCATCCCTCATACCATACACAAAAACTAATTCAAAATGGATGAAAGACCTAAATATAAAACCAAAAACTATAAAGATCATAGAAGAAAAGACAGGATCAATACCAGAGACCCTAATACATGGCATAAATAACATACAGACCATAACTAACAATATACAAACACCAGAAGACAAACTAGATAACTGGAATCTTCTAAAAATTAAATATTTATGCTCATAAAAAGATTTGACCAAAAGAGTAAAAAAAAAAAAAGAAGTTACAGATTGGGAAAAAAATGTTTGACTATGGCAAAACCTACAAAGCTCTAATCTCTAAAATCTACAGACACTTCACCAAAGAAGACATTCAGACAGCTAACAGACCCATGAGGACATGTTCTAGATAACTAGCCGTTAAGAAATGCAAATCAAAACTTCAATGAGATACCATCTCACATGAACATTACTGGCACAAATCAAAAAAAAAGAAAATAACAAATGTTGGAGAGGCTGTTGGGAGCTTTGAACTCTTATGCACTTCTGGTGCGGATATAAAATGGTACAATCATTTGGAAAAAGATATGGCACTTTCTTAAAAAGCTAGGTATAGAAATACCATGTGATCCAGCAATCCCACTCCTAGGAATATATTCTAGAGAACTAAGAGCCATCACAGGTATAGACATATGCACACCCATGTTCATTGCAGCATTATTCACAGTATCAATAAAATGGAAACAGCCTAAGTGCCCATCAACAAATGAGTGGATAAACAAACTATGGTACATACACACAATGGAATCCTACTCAAAAATAAAGAACAATTATGAATCTGCAAAACATCTCATAATATGGATGAATCTGGAAGGGATTATGCCAACTGTAATAAGTCAATCACAAAAGGACAAATACTGTATGAGACCACTATTATAAAAAACTTGTGAAAAGATTTACACAAGGAAAGAAACAATCTTTGGTGGTTACTAGGGTGGGAGCGAAAGGATGGGAAGGCAAGAATACTAACTAGACAATCAATAGGTGATAACTTTGGTGAGTGGTAATACTGGAGAAGTCAATACAACTTGACCAGGCAAGGTCATGGAAACTTCGTAGACACATTCAAACTCCCTGAGGGACCGAATTACTGGGCCAGGGCCTGGGAACCATGGTCTCTGTGGACATCTAGGTCGATATGCATAACATAGCTAATAAAGAAAATGTTCTACATCCTACCTTGGTGAGGTAGTATATGGGGTCTTAAAAGCTTGTGAGTAGCCATCTAAGATATTCCACTGCTCTCACTCCATCGGGAGCAAGGAACAATGAAGAAAGCCAAAGACTAATGGAAAGATTAGTCCAAAGGACTAATGGACCACAACTACCACAGCCCCCACCAGAATGAGTCAAGCACAACTAGATGGTGCCCAGGTACCACCACAAACTGCTCTGACAGGGATCACAATAGATGATCGCAGAAATAGGCTGGAGAAAAATATATAACAAAATTCTAACTCACAAAAAAAGACCAGACTTTCTGGGCTGACCAGACTGGAGAAATCCCAAGAGAATGGCCCCTGGACACTCCTTTAACTCAGTACTGAAGTTACTCCTGAGGTTCACCCTTCAGCCAAAGATTAGACAGGCTTATAAAACAAAATGAGACTAAATGGGCATAGCAGCTCAGGGACAGGGATGAGAAATGAGGAGAGGACAGGAAAGCTGGTAATGTGAAACTCAAAGATGTTGTGGGGTTTGCAACTAATGTCACTAAACAATAAGTATATTAATTTTTTTTAATGAGAAACTAATTTTCCCTGTATACATTCATGTAAAGTACAATAAAAAAAAAAAAGAAAGAAAGGAAAAAAAAAAACTTAAACAGAAGAAAAAAAAAATTCTGGCTTTCAAGACCACTGTCACTCTACCAACTTTGAAAAGTCTAGTTTGAATCACAAAGCTGGGCAAAAACTTCTTTTAGCCAACATCGACCCCTTTCTTTGTTGGAGTAGTCAGCTTCCCCCTCATTATTTGGTAGAAAGTCTGGGTGGAAAAGGGTGAGAGGATGAATTCCAGAGAAGGGAAAGTGCATTATTATTCCATGACTATGTAGATTAAAGCTGTTAATGAGGGTGAGGGAAAGTTCAATACACTGAGAGCCAGAGTGTCAAATAGCAAGTCCATGGGTACATTATTACTGGACATTCATGACAGGAGTTGGGTTAGGGAAGAAAACCCCATATGGTTATATCTTTTTCGCTTCTGTGTTAGTACGGTATATGTATATGATGAATTAAACTAAACAGAATTATTCATTTGTGGGGGGGAGAACTTCATGAGTTAACATTATCCAAATTCAGCTATGTGTTTGTTCAGTCTGTTACTCAATGGGCATTCTGTAATGTATAAACATAAGAGAAAAGGGTAAATTTAAAATGGTATTTGGTTACAAGTTTTTTGTCTTCTCTACTTAATTCAGAGATTGCTCAGGAATGCGAAATTAGATATAAATTAAATCAAGTAATTTAAACTTCCAAATTTAAAGATCTTAGAATTACCAGTTAAGCTGAAACACTAAATCCATACAATATGAAGCATTAAATAATAATCAGCCACACAGTGGATGATTTTATGTGTGAGGAACCCACCCTCATTAAAATTGCCTGTGTGGACACGGCCTTCCTGGAAAATGAGCTCTCCATAGATAGTGTCCTATGTGTGGTTATACTGCTGGGACTTATTTTGGCCTCCTATGGTACTGAAGGAAGAAGTTAAAGCTACACTGATGGCACTGGCAAAAAAACAAGGCCCTAGGAATTGACTGAATGCCAACTGCCATGTTTCAATAAACAGGTGCAGTGCTGGAAGTGCTCACTTTCTATGCCAAGAAATTTGAAAGATAGCTACCTGGTCAACTGACTGGAAGAGATTTGTGTTTATGCCTACTCCCAAGAAAGGTGATCCAACCAAATAATAAAATTATCAAATAATATCATTAGTATCACATACAAGTAAAATTTTGTTGAAGATCATTCAAAAGCCCATGTAACAGTATACAGATATGAAGCTGCCAGTAATCCAAGCCACATTTACAAGAGAACATGGAACCAGGGATACCATAGCTGATGTCAGATGGATTCTGGCTGAAAGCAGAGAATACCAGAAAGATGTTTACCTGTGGTTTTTTTTTTTTTTTTTGTATTGACTATGCAAAGGCATTCAACTGTGTGGATCATAATAAATTATGAATAACATTGTGAAGAATGGGAAATCGAGAGCACTTAATTGTGCTCCTGAGGAAACTCTACGTAGATCAAGTGGCAGTCATTCAAACAGAACAAGAGGATACTTTATGGTTTTAAGTCAGGAAGTGTGTGTGTCAGGGTTTTATCCTTTCTTCATACCTATTCAGTCTGTGTACTGAGTAATAATTAGAGAAACTTGACTATATAAAGAAGAATGGGGCATCAGATTGGAGGAAGACTCATTAACAACCTGCATTATGCAGATGACACAACCTTGCTTGCTCAAAGTGAAGAGGATATGAAGCACATATTGATGAAGATCAAAGTTGCCAGCCTTCAGTGTGGATTACCCCCCAATAAAGAAAACAAAAACCCTTACAATTGGACCAATAAGCAACATTATGATAAATGGAGAAGAGACTGAAGTTGTCAAGTATTTCATTTCACTTGAATCCACAATCAACACCCATGGAAGCAGCAGTCAAGAAATTAAATGATACCTTGCATTGGGCAAATCTGCTGCAAAAGATCTCTTTAAAGTGTTGAAAAGCAAAGACGTCATGTTGAAGACTAAGGTGCACCTGACCCAAGCTATGGTGTTTTCAATATCCTCATATGCATGCAAAAGCTGGATGATAAATAAGGAAGACTGAAAAAACATTGACACCTTTGAATTGTGGTGTTGGTGAAGAATATTGAATATAACATGGACAGCAAAAAAAAAAAAACCAACAAATCTATCTTGGAGGAAGTACAACCAGAATATTCCTTAGAAGCAAGGATGAAGAGACTGCATCCCACAGACTTTGGAGGTGTTATCAGGATGGATCAGTCCCTAGAGAAGGCCATCATGCTTGCTAAAGTAGAGGGTCATTAAAAAAGAGGAAGATCCTCAACAAGATGGACTCACACAGTGGGTGCAACAATGATTCAAGCATAACAACAAGTGTGAGGAAGGCGCAGGACCATGCAGTGTTCCATGCTATTGTACACAGGGTCACTATGAGTCAGAATCAGCTCAAAGGCACCTAACAACAACAACACGGCTGCATTGTGAGGACTGTGGTGAGGATAAAATCAGTTTAAGGCCAATTAAAGCATTTGGGACCTATGGTCTCATATGGTTGTTATGGTTTTGTTCTCTGGGACTAAAATTTCTGTCTACATGCATACATACAATGCTAGTACACACAGCACACAGAAGCACAGTAAATTCTTTACCCTCTTCTATATTACAGTGACTTCCTCACTGAATTCTTTGATCTACACTTTGAGAAACAAAGAGGTTAAGTGGGCTCTGAAACGGCTGCTGGTAAGAGACCCAAGTTAGGGAGAAATGTGAGATATAGTCATGCAATTCCTCATATGCTGGGAACTTTTAGGTATATCTCATCATGGTTTCTCCTCTCGTTTAGGAGTGCAGCTAAATCACCTAAATAAAAGTTGGTGTGAAATATCCTTTTAATGACATTCTGAAGTTACCTATTCTAAATCCTTTTCACCCTCCTGTCTCTTTTTTGGCTACTTTGTAAATATTCTATGAAAAAATAAATATAGGTATAGAACCAAAAATCTAATTCATTGCCATTGAGTCGATTCCAACCACAGAGGAAGACCCCAAGAGCAATGTGCCATGAGCCTGAATGTTTCCCCTTATGCATCCCTCATCAGAATAGAATAGCTCTCAATCTCTTTTGATTGGCACTTTAGCTGTATACCTGAATTCCTAGCTAAATATGCAAGCACAAGTTTAACTCTCATTGTTAATCCTGAATATTTAAATTTGATGAAAGTAAATTGTAAAAACAATACAAAATATCTGTATTTGTCATTTGCATGGTATTTTTACTGATATTATAATTTGATTAAATATACAAAAATTTTTTCACATTGAATATAAAATTGTTATCTGTTCTAGTAATACACTTAACAATTTTGGTAATTTTTGAATTTGAAGATATTGGCCTTGTTTTCTATATCTTCAAAATATTTATTTATAGAAGTTATCAAGATTTCTGTTGGCTTTATTACTAGATGCTGCTGAGGCATATTTGTTGCATGTTACTTTTTACAATTTTTTGTGAGGGGTAAAGAAATGAAAGCTTTAACAGGAATTGTCACTAGGAATCATTTTAATACAAATAAATAAATGTAGCCAAATACAGCATGAAGTTGAACGAGGTGGTTTCAAAAAAATTAAAAGCATATAAATATTGGAGAAGAAAAGCATGATCTAGTCAGAAAGCCATCTAAAATGTCACTTATCTATCTAGATTTTGTGCTTCTCTGTTCACATAATATAATCCAATTGACGTTAATAAATGTGTCACTAATAGATTAATAAATGTGATCACATTTACATCAAATTTTCATTGGTGGATTAGGGAAGGCTAACGCCTAATAAGCAATGTAATTCCCTGAGTCATTTAAAATCATGTAATTTAAAACAGACAAAAGTATAAAGAAAATGATAAAATGGTAACCTTACATCCATCGTAAGAATATAAATTTTTAATGCTTTTCATATTTTTTTACATTTTTAAAATAATTTTATTTTTGTTGTTGAATATACACAGTGGAACACATACCAATTCAACAATTCCTACTTGCACAATTCAGTAACATTGATTACATTTTATGAGTTGTACAACCACTCTCACCCTCCTTTCCAAGTTGTTTTTCCCCCAATAACATAAACTCAGTATTATTTCCTTTCTATCTTTTGAATTGGTGTGGTCAATTTGATCCCACATAGATAGATCTTAAAAGAGCACAAAGCTCAAGACAGTCATTCTTTACTAGTTAAGCTAAACTATTGTTTGATTTTAAGATGATTTCAGGGAATATTTTGGGTTTAAGGTTTAACATTTTAAAGATTATCTCACGACAATAGTTTCAGCAATTCATTCAGCCTCCTTGGCTCCAGAAAATCTGGATTCCATGAGAATTGCATTTCTGTTCTACATTTTCTTCCCTTTGATCTCGATTCTTCTAGAGAATCTGTGACAAAAATATTTAGTAGTGGTAGGCAGTCACCATCCAGTTCTGGCCTTGTGGCAGTGGAGGCAGTTGTTCATGGAGGCAATTAGTCATACATTCCATTTCCCCCTCCTATTCCTGACTCCCCTTCTTCTTCTGTTGCTCCAGACAAATAGAGACCAACTGTTGTGCCTTGGATGCCTGCTTGCAAGCTTTTAAGACCACAAGCACTATGCAACAAAATAGGAGGTATTAGGCCTAATCACATCAGGCCAGTTAATATGGACGCTCTATGAAAACATGACCCTAAACCTCGAAACCACGGAGCCAAATCCCATGAGGTGTTTGGTTGTACATAAGCAGCTTCAGCAGCTACTCTTTTTGTGTCTGTTTGTTTGTTGTCAATATTGTAAATACATGTATCACACGACTTTTGCCAATTCAACTTTTTAAAAATGTACAACTTATTGAAAGTAAATACATTAATTAGTTGTTTGATTTTACCCTTAATCAACGTAATTTTTCCATCACTCTTAACCAAATGTCAGTTTTCCATAAGCAATAACTTCCCCACTTTTCCCTTCCTCCTGCCCCTGGTAACCACTAATGAACTTTGATCTCTATACATTTCCTATATAAGTTAGGTCATGCAATACTTGTCTTTTTGTGATTGTCTTATTTCACTCAACATAATGTCTTCAAGCTCTGTCCATATTGTAACATGCATCAAGGCTTCATTTTTCTTACTGGCTGAGTAGTATTCCGTTATATGTATGTACCACATTTTGTTTATCCACTCATCCATTGATAGCATTAGGTTGTTTCTACTTTTTCACTATTGTGAATAGTGCTGCAATGAACATGGGCGTACAAGTATGTGTTTGAGTCTTTCAACTCTTTCGTGTATATAACTAGGAATGGATTTACTAGGTCATACGCTGTTGTTGTTGCTGTTAGGTGCCATTGAGTTGGTTCCAACTCAAAACAACCCTGTGTACCACAGAACGAAACACTGCCCAATCCTGCTCCATGCTCACAATTGTTGTTATGCTTGAGCCCATTGTTGCAGCCACTGTGTCAATCCATCTCATTGAGGGTCATCCTCTTTTCCACTGACACTGTACTTTACCAAGCATAATGTCCTTCTCCAGGGACTGATCCCTTCTGACAACAAGTCCAAAATATGTAAGACATAGTCTCACTGTCCTTGTTTCTGAGGCGTATTCTGATTGTACTTCTTCCAAGACAGGCTTGTTCATTCTTTTAGCAGTCTATGGTATATTCAATATTCTTCACCAAAACCACAATTCAAAGGCAACAAATCTTATTCAGTCTTCCTTACCCACTGTCTAGCTTCTCATACATACAAAGTGACTGAAAAAAACATGGCTTGGGTCAGATGAACCTTAGTCTTCGAGGTGCCATCTTTGTTTTTCAAACTTTAAAGAGGTCTTTTGCAGCAGATTTGCCCATTGCAACGTGTCCTTTGATTTCTTGATACTGCTTCCGTGGGTGTTGATTGTGGACCAAGTAAAATGAAATTCTTGACAACTTCAATCTTTTTCCATTTACCATGATGCTACTTAATGGTCTAGTTGAGAGGATTCTGTTTTCTTTATGCTGAAGTGTAATCCATACCGAAGGCTGTGGTCTTTGATCTTCATTAGTAAGTGCTTCAAGTCTTCTTCACTTTCAGCAAGCAAGCTTGTGTCATCTGCATAGTGAAATGCAGATTGTTAATGAGTCTTTCTCCAATCCTGAGAATACAATCCAATCTTTTTCATATAGTCCAGCTTTTTTTTCATTTGCTGCTGTGGCACGACTCAAAATGAAAAGAAAAAGCTGCAAACATCCATTAAGAATCGGAACCTGGAATGTACGAAGTATGAACCTAGGAAAATTGGAAATCATCAAAAATGAAATGGAATGCATAAATACCACTATCCTAGGCATTAAGGGGCTGAAATGGGCGGTACTAGCCATTATGAATCAAATAATCATATGGTGTACTATTCCAGGAATGACACCTTGAAGAGGAATGGCTTTGAATTCATCCTTGAAAAGAACACTTCAAGATCTATCCTGAAGTACAACACTGTCAGTGAGAAGATACTATCCATACACCTACAAAGATGAACAGTTAATATGACTATTACTCAGATTGATGAATCAACCACTGAGGCCAAAGATGAAGAAATTGAAGATTTTTCCCAGCTTCTGCAGTCGGAAATTGATGGAACATGCAATCAGGACACATTGATAATTACTGGTGATTGGAATGCAAAAGTTGGAAACAAAGAAGGATGGGTAGTAGGAAAATATGGCCTTGGTGATAGAAACATTGCTGGAGATTGTGTGATAGAGTTTTGCAAGACCGATGATTTCTTCATTGCAAATGTCTTTTTTTCACCAACATAAATGGCAACTATACTCCTAGAATTTGCCAGATGGAACACACAGGAATGAAATCAACTATTGTTTTTCTCTCCTCAATTTCATTTATTTCTGCCCTGATCATTGTTACTCATTTTCTTTTGGTAAATGTAGGCTTAGTTTGCTCTTCTCTCTCTAGTTCCTCAAGTTGTAGAGTTACGCTGTTTATTTAAGATCTTTTTTTTATACAGGCATTTATTACTATTTTTCCCTCTGAATACGGCCTTTGCTGTTCTGGTATGTTGTGGTTTCATTTTCATTTGACCCTAAGAAATTTGTGATTTCTCTTTTGATTTCTTCCTTGGCCCACTGGTGGTTTAATAATGTGTTGTTTAATTTCCATAGGTTTGTGCATTTTATAGTTTTTTTTTTTTTTTCTGTTATCGATTTGTAGCTTCATTCCATTGTGGTCAGAGACAACACTTTGCATGATTCTAATCTTCCTAAATTTGTCAAGACTTCCTTTGCGACCTAAAATGTGGTCTATCTTGGCAAAGATCCATGTGCATGGGGTCTCTGTGAGTCAACGCTTTTGAAGAATACTTGTCAGTTGTTTTGTAGAACATCTCTTTATTTGAGTTTGTATAAAATTTTCTCATGGGATTGAGGTTATACATTTTTGGCAAGAATACTGCAGAAGGGATGCTCTGTACTTCTCAGTTTATCATAACAGAGGATATATGACATCAATATATTAACTGTGATCACTTTGTTAACACGGTGTCTTCAAGGTATCAAATATTTAATTTTTTCCCCTAGTAATTAATAACAGGGTTGGTACATTGAGACCATGAAACAAATGGTAGTCGTTACCATTGTTGTTATAGTTGGTGCTGAGAAAAATGTGCATCAAAGGTTCTTGGAGACCAAATGACACACAGTATAATGATCAAAGTTAGAAAAGAATTTCTATCACCAATAATTTGAGAATATTTAATATGGAAAATGTTAAGGGTAAGTTAATAAATGATAATATAGATATGTAAAACATTAAAATGTTCATTTTGGGTGTTTTTATGTTTAATTGTTTTCAAAACAATGTATGTTTTGGCAACACAATCTATAATAAGAAATAACTATAAACATAGCAGAAAGAAAATGGCTAAAATAAAATAATCAGACATTTGCAATGGATGTTCCTTGGTTGTACAAATTTAAATCAATTAAATTTTAACCTTTATACTTTGTGTAATTTACAACTATTCTCTGAAAATATGTATTATATTCATTTTAAGGAAAAAATGTCCACAATTAAATGTTTTACTCTTTGTATCACATAGAAATCAAAAAACTCATTGCCGTCCGGTCAATTCTGAATCACAGTGATCCTATAGGATGGAGTAGAATAGCTCCATAGGGTTTCCAAGGATCAGCTGGTGGATTTGAACTGTCAGCCTTTTGGTTGGCAGGCAAAAGCTTAACAACTGCGTGTTTATCGGAGAAACTTTAGAACAGAAATAAGTCACTCATAACATGACTGCCTAGAGAAACTACTGTTAACATTTCTTTTGGATCCTTTCAAAGTTATTTATAAATTTCTTAAAAAAAATGGTTCATAGTCTATAAATCATATTTTAGCTTCTTTTAATACTTAATAAATTATTCATGTTTTCTAGATTAATAAAAATACTTCTAAATTATCTCTAATGCCTACATATAATTCTTCCCTATAACTATTGCATAATTGTTAACCAGTCAGTTATTTTTGCATGTTTAAGTTGTTTCCATTGTTAATATTGTACATGCATGCAAATAGAACTCTAACAGTATTATGTTCAAATGAATGAATTGGACAGTTTGTAGCAAGGTAGTAATATTAGGCAAAACACATGCCTTGGTCCTTAGTGAACATCGCTACTGTTGCCTGTTAGAAATATCCTAACTAGAAATATCACACTCTGAGAGAAGATTGGATTACTTTCTTTTGGGACAACCTTAAGCTAAATCATGGTAGCAGTCACAGTACTCCCATCTTTGTTGCATTATAACTACTGTATGCGTAGTTAATAATCCTTCACATATCAAGTGTTAACACAGTATCTCCCTGAGAACCAGATGTTCAAATCCAAGGAAATGCCTTTATAGGTTCCTAATCAGTTGCCATCAAGCCAATTCCAACTCATGGTGACCCCATATGTGTCATAGTAGAATTAAGCTCCAGAAGTTTTCTATAGCTGATTTTTCCAAAGTAGATTGTCAGGCCTTTCTTCCAAGTTGCCTCTGGGTGTATTCGGTCTTTTGAGTTCAAAGCTGAATGTGTCAGCCATTTGCACAACCCAGGGACTCCATATAGGTGCTTACAGCCATTGAATTGTCTTATAATTATATTCATTTCTCTTAAGGGCAAGTCTTTGGATAATATCCAGAAATACAGAGTTGGGATTCATTTGTACATATGTAATATTTTTTTGATTACATAAAATCTTGAGAAATATTTTAGTTCAGTTTTCTTCTCCCAACCTTGAATATTATTTCTCCTTCTTCTTAAAGCATTTTCAACATAGGAAATTTTGATTAAAATTTTCAAACTTTTCCTTTAATATTCTGTAACAAATACTTCTGAAACATAAGAGTTTGCTTTATTTTTTTCATGTTTACATATTTTTATAATTTATCCTATCACTGACAGTGTTGTACTTCAGGATAGATCTTGAAACATTCTTTTTGACAATGAATTCAACACCATTCCTCTTTGAGTTGTCATTCCCAGCACTGTAGACTATACGATTGTCCAATTCAAAAAGGCCATTACCAGTCCATTTCAGCTCATTAATACCTAGGATATCAATGTTTATGTGTTCCATTTCATTTTTGATGATTTCCTATTTTCCTAGATTCACACTTCGTACATTCCAGGTTCCGATTATTCATGGATGTTTGCAGCTGTTTCTTCTCATTTTGAGTCATGCTGCCTCAGCAAATGAAGGTCCTGAATTCTTTACTCCATCCATGTCATTAAGGTCGACTCTACTTTGAGGAGGCAGCTCTTCCCCAGTCATCTTTTGAGTGCTTTCCAACCTGGGGGGTTCACCTTCCAGCACTATATCAGACAATGTTCCGCTGCTATTCATAAGGTTTTCACTGGCTAATGCTTTTCAGAAGTAGACTTCCAGGTCCTTCTTCCTAGTCTGTCTTAGTCTGGAAGCTCAGCTGAAACCTGTCCTCCATGGGTGACCCTGCTGGTATCTGAATACTGGTGGCATAGCTTCGAACATCACAGCAACACGTAAGCCCCCACAGTATGACAAGCTGACAGACAAGTGGGGGTTAACACAACTATTATTCAAATTTAAGCACCACCACTAGGGCCAAAGATGAAGAAATAGAAGATTTTTATCAGCTGCTGCAGTCTGAAGTTGATCAAACAAGCAATCAAGATGCATTGGTAATTACTGGTGATTGGAATGTGAAAATTGGCAACAAAGAAGAAGGATCAGTAGTTGAAAAATATGGCCGTGGTGATAGAAACAATGCCGGATATCGAATGATAGAATTTTGCAAGACCAACAACTTCTTCATTGCAAATACCTTCTTTCACCAACATTAATGGTGACTATGGACCTCGCCAGATGGAACACACAGAAATCAAATTGACTACATCTGTGGAAAGGGACGATGGAAAAACTCAATATCTTCAGTCAGAACAAGGCCAAGGGCCGACTGTGGAATGGACCATCAATTACTCATATGCAAATTCAAGCTGAAACTGAAGAAAATCAGAGCAAGTCCACGAGAGCCAAAATATGACCTTGAGTATATCCCACCTGAATTTAAAGACCATCTGAAGAATAGATTTGATGCATTGAACACTAGTGCTGAAGACCAGACAAGTTGTGGAATGACATCAAGGACATCATACATGAAGAAAGCAAGAGGTCACTGAAAAGACAGGAAAGAAAGAAAAGACCAAGATGGATATCAGAGGAGACTCTGAAACTTGGTCTCGGAAGTCGAGCATCTAAAGCAAAAGGAAGAACTGATGAAGTAAAAGAACAGAAGATTTCAAAGGGTGGCTCAAGAAAAAAAAATAAAGTATTATAATGACATGTGCAAAGAGCTGGAAATGGAAAACCAAAAGGGAAGAACACGCTCGGTGTTTCTCAAGCAGAACGAACTGAAGAAAAAATTCAAGCCTCGAGTTGCAATAGTGAAGGATTCCATGGGGAAAATATTAAACGATGCAGGAAGCATCAAAAGAAGATGGAAGGAATACAAAGAGTCATTATGCCAAGAAGAATTAGTCAATGTTCAGCCATTTCATGAGGTGGCACATGGTCAGGAACTGATAGTACTAAAGGAAGAAGTCCAAGCTGCTTTGAAGGCATTGGCAAAAAACAAGGCTCCAGGGATTGATGGAATATCAATTGAGATGTTTCAGAAAACATGCAGCACTGGAGGCACTCACTCGTCTATGCCAAGAAATATGGAAGACAGTTTCCTGGACAACTGACTGGAAAAGAGCCATATTTATGCCTGTTTCCAAGAAAGGTGATCCAACCGAACGTGGAAATTATAGAACAATACCATTAATATCACACGCAAGCAAAATTTTGCTGAAGATCATTCAAAAACGGCTGCAGCAGTATATCAACAGGGAACTGCCAGAAATTCAGGCCAGTTTTAGAAGAGGATGTGGAACCAGGGATATCATTGCTGATGTCAGATGGATCCTGGCTGAAAACAGAGAATACCAGAAGGATGTTTACCTGTGTTTTACTGACTATGTAAAGGCATTCAACTGTGTGGATCATAATAGATTATGGATAACATTGCAAAGAATAGGAATTCCAGAACACTTAATTGTGCTCATGAGGAACCTTTATATAGATCAAGAGGCAGTTGTTAGGACAGAACAAGGGGATACTGATTGGTTTAAAGTCAGGAAAGGTGTGTGTCAGGGTTGTATTCTCTCACCATACCTATTCAATCTGTATGCTGAGCAAATGATCAGAGAAGCTGGATTATATGAAGAAGAATGGGGCATCAGGATTGGAGGAAGATTCGTTAACAGCCTGTGTTATGCAGATGACACAACCTTGCTTTCTGAAAGTGAAGAGGACTTGAAGCACTTACTAATGAAGATCAAAGACCACAGCCTTCAGTATGGATTGCACTACAACATAAAGAAAACAAAAATCCTCACAACTTGACCGATGAGCAACAGCATGATAAACAGAGAAAAGTTGAAGTTGTCAAGGATTTCTTTTTACATGAATCCACAATCAACAGCCATGGAAGCAGGAGTCAAGAAATCAAAAGACGCATTGCACTGGGTAAATCTGCTGCAAAGGACCTCTTCAAAGTGTTGAAGAGCAAAGATATCACCCTGAAGACTAACATGTGCCTGACCCAAGCCATGGAAGACTGAAGAAGAATTGATGCCTTTGAGTTGTGGTACTGGCGAAGAATATTGAATATACCATGGACTGCCAAAAGAATGAATAAATCTGTCTTAGAGGAAGTACAGCCAGAACGCTCCTTAGAGGCAAGGATGGTAAGGCTGCATCTTACATACTTTGGACAAGTTGTCAGGAGGGATCAGTCCCTGGAGAAGGACATCATGCTTGGCAGAGTACAGGGTCAGCGGAAAAGAGGAAGACCCTCAACGAGGTGGATTGAGACAGTGGCTGCAAGAAAGAGCTCAAGCATAACAACGATATTAAGGATGGCTCCAGACTGGTAGTGTTTTGTTCTGTTGTGCATAGGGCTGCTATGAGTCGGAACTGACTCAATGGCACCTAACAACAACAGCAATATTTTTATGGTTTCCACAGTGTCTTAGGCTGGGTTCTCTAGAGAAGCAAAATGAGTAAAGTGTAGAAGTATATACAGAGAGAGATTTAAACCAGGGAAATGGCTCGCATGCTTGCAGAGGCTGCAACATCCCAAATCTGTGAGCCAGGATAGAGGCTTCTCCTGATTCATGTAGCCAAAAGGGTTGGCAAACCCAAGATCAGCAGGTCAGTGAGCAGGGCTCTTGTTCACAGGCTATGAAGATCAATGACTCCCAGTATGTACAGGCAACACCACAGGTAAATTGCTGGTGCAAGTCCAAAGAACTGCAAGTCAGACAAACAAGAGTCAGCTGCAAGATCCAGAACAAGCAAAAGCCTATGAGCGTAACCAGATTGTCCGCTTATATTCCATGCAGGTCACATGCCCAAGGAAACTCCTTTTCGCCTGACTGCCTAGTCACAGCAGATCCCATCATGGAGGTGGTCACATTATACCAAATCTCATCATAGAATTAATCAGATCATATGACTGCCAAAATACTGAGAATCATGGCCCAGCCAAGTTGACACACAACCTTAACTATCACACACACTCACAAAAAGACATCTTTGGCATTATATGATGTACCAATAACTAATTCATTCCATTACAGTTGCACTGATTCCAATTCATAGTGACCCTAAATGGCAGAGTAGAACTGTTCCATGGAGTTTCCTGGGAGCAGCTGGTGGATTTGAACAGATGACCTTTTGGTTAGCAACCAATGCTTAACCACCACACACCAGAGCTCCATCAATAACTAAAGTTGAACAAGTTCTTAAAACCTTTTTTATATTGAATGATATAGTGTATTTCATGCAGTTATTAGGAAATTAAAAGTCATGTGGGACAAATATATGAGGACACATGCCCTCTTGTGACCAGGGTGAGGTCAGACAGGCCCTTCGGGGGTGACAAAATGCTAAGCCTGTTGAGTGAGAATCTGCCAGCCTTCCGAGATAAAGCCTAGCAATTTATACTCTGTGCTGAGACAAAAATGTTTTAGGAAACCTGGCTAGTGCTGGACTCACCTTTAAAAAATTTCCAGTATTCAAATTCCTTTCAGAATTTAACAATGAAGACTTTAGTTCTGAGTACATAGATGGCCCCAAAATTACAGTTACTGTTACTAAAGAAGCTCCTTACAAGACAGGGGAAACCTGTAGTGGTCAAGAGTTTGGCTGCTAACCAAAAGGTCATCGGTCCAAATCCACCAACTCAGTGGGGCAGCTTTACTCTGTCCTATAGAGCCACTATGAGTCTAAATTGACTTGACAGCAACAGGTTTGGGTTTTTTGGTTGTTGTTTACTTTTTCCTGGGCTGTGTGTGGAACCTTTCCAAAGAGCAGATTTTCACGATTCTCACACACTGACCCATGAGTCAAAACTTTTTTCTTCCCAGAGTTCTCTGGAGGGCTGCCTTGACTTCCTTGTTCCTTAAACTATAGATGATGGGGTTGAGCATGGATGTCACCACTGTATAGAAAAGGGCTAGGAGTTTGTCAACTCCTGGTGAATGGGTAGCTTTGGGCCTCAGGTAGGTAACAGATCCTGAACCATAGAATAGTGTTACTACCAGGAGGTGGGAAGAACAGGTAGAAAGAGCTTTGTGGCGGCCTTCAGGCGATGGCATGACCAGCACGGCAGCTAGAATTCTGCCATAGGAAGCAATGATCAGTAAAAATGGGCTGGAAATACAAAGGCTGGCCACAACAAAGAATGCAGCCTCATTGTGGGATGTATCCCCACAAGCAAGTGCCAGGATAGGAGGGAGGTCACAAAAGAAGTGTTCTATCTCACAGGGACCACAGAAGTCCAAGGAGAAAATATAGTTGGTCTGGCCCAGACCGACCAAGAATCCCACCCCCCAAGAAACCATTGCCAAATGGGCACACACCCCACGACTCATTTGTGCTGCATAGTGGAGTGGGGAGCATATGGCCATATAGCGGTCAAAAGCCATGGCTGCCAAAAGGCAGCATTCACTGATACCAAATAATATAAAGAAAAACATCTGTGTGGCACAACCCTCCCGAGAGATCCCTCGAGCCTCACTCACAAGACTCTGCAGCATCTTGGGTATGACAGAGCAGGTGTAGCCAATCTCCAAGAGGGACAAGTTGGCCAGAAAGAAGTACATGGGAGTGTGGAGGACTGGGTTGGTCCAGATGGCGAGGGCTATGAGGGCATTTCCTGTCAGTGATGCTAAGAACATGAGTAGGATGAGGGTAAACAGGAGGAAACACTCTTCAGTGACCTCAGAGAATTTGGCAAATGCAAAGTGTTTGACATACATGACATTATCCTGCCACAAGGAGCAATTGAGGTTCATGACCTGGAAAATAAAAGGCAAAGTGATCAGAAGGGTACCTTCAGATGAGGGAGACAAATTGTTATATTGCTTTTAAAGAGCTCTGCTAAGTCAAAGAGATTATATGGTCCACAATTACTTGCCAGTAATTCTAAAATTCAGAGGTTTTGAAATTATACTCATCCTCATATACTTTCAGACCCAAATCCTTTTGTATGCTCACTTTCTCAGCAGATGTGTCCAAAATACACTTTGTTACCTAAGCATAAAATGAAAAATAGAAGATTCCAGATCAATTCTTTCTTCATCCTCTCCTTTAATTAGTCATGAGATATTACAAAATACGTGTCTTCATATAACTCTTGTATCTACCCATGTCTCCTCATTTCTATTAAAACTGACTCTATTTCTTTTCTTCATTCATCCATTCAACAAGTATTTATTCAGCACAGGGTACATGGCAGTTACTGCTTTTCCTCCTGGAATTCAGCAATGAATCAAAATCAGCGTTTCTCCACACATTTTAGTGAAGGCAAGCAGAAATTAAATGATCATTTAACATATAGAAAATTAGTACAATGCATAGAATTAAAACCAGGGTATGTGCTGAAAAGTGACCAATTTTGGTTGAGGGGTCCAAGAGGGCACTTAATGATAAGACCCATGAGCTGAGAAGTGGATGACAAGGAGGGGCAGCCATGTGAAGTCTGTATTACAGCCGCTCATATCTTGTCTATACCGAACTACTGAGAAAATTCCATCACTATGGCTAATTTCTTTACTTTTTCAATATTTCTCATCTGTCATCCTTTCTCTAGCACAATGTTCTTTAGTAAATGAAAATTATGATTATGTGCAGTTAAAGTTCAAGTTTATTTTTTTGTAATATAAAACAAGTTCTTTAATTTTTCAAGTGTTTTATAAAACAAATTTTATACTTAAGCCAGCTCTGAAAAGAAGCACAAAATTTACCAGTTTACATTTTTTTACCCGTTAACAACTCAAGCACCCACTCTTTGTAGCACTATTTCTACGTGCAAGTAAGGGACTCTTAACCTTATAGACATGAATTCACTTTCTGGAACTGTAGTATCATCACCTCCGGCCACGAGCCCTAAACTCCGAGCCTCTCACAGACCCGAGCAGGGGGTTGGCAGCCCAGCTCATCCCGCCGCCAGCCGGTGGCAGCTGGCCGCCCATTCAAACTGCCATAGTGCGCCGCAGCTGCAGCCTCCCGAGGGCATCGTCCTTTGCGGGGCAAGTTTAAATTTCTTAATGTGATTCATAAAAAAAAAAACTCTTTAATCAGATCACTAATTATGGATAGACTCTTCTATCTCACCCCTTACCCAAATGGATCCCACATTACAGTCCTATCAAACTACTTGTGTCTTTTATTACATGCCTTGCTCACACTGAATTCCTTGTCTTTGTGGTCATTTTCCCTGGTAGACATCAAATTTGCTCCCCTGATTTCCACCTAGTGAACTGCATGTCTATGTTCAAGTTCAAGTATAGTTTTGTCTGCTCATTGGAAATTCTTCCTGACTCTAGTCCTTCCTGCCCCACGCAAGCCAGTTCACACCCTGCTCGCAGTGTTCTCACTACTATGGGAGTCCCTGGGTGGTGCAAACCCTTAAGTGCTTGGATACTTACTGAAAGGTTGGTGGTTCAAACCGAACCAGAGGTGTCTTGAAAGAAAGGTCTAGTGGTTTGCTTCAGAAAGGGCACAGCCTTGAGAAATCTATGGTCTGCAGTTCTTCTCTGCAACACATGAAGTCGTCATCAGTGTGATTTGGCTTGATGGCAAAGTTTTTGTTTGTCACTGCAAGGATAACATTCTACTCTGACAGCAATTACTTGTTCATTTCTTTCTGGGAGTATCTCAGGCCTAGGATGCAAGGATAACATTATATTCACCACACTTAGCAATTAATAAGTCCTCATGTAATGAAAAAAAAAAAGTTATGATGCTAAACTTTACTCTGGCTACCTGTATATTTTGCCTTTTGTTAATATTCTATTTTTTGAAGTCAATTTAGTTAAATCCAATCCTCCTCAAATATCACATATACAGTAAAACCTTTGAAAGCTGGAACCTTTGTAAGGTGGAAACCTGCCAGAGAAGGAAAACTAAAATATTTTCCACTAATAGAGAGTGATAGAAAATGTAAGACAGCTTCCCATTGAAGTCAGAAAACTTGCGAGACCTAGAAAAGCAAACCAGTCCGGTCAAATTCTTCTTCTCACAGGTTTCACAGTAAAGCATTTATTTTTCTCCCAATCCAATGATTGTCAGTTCCTGACAAAAGATTCCCTGTTCTTTCTGTGGGAGTACTGCAGTTTGCATTGTTCTATTTGAAATGTCATCAACCAGAAATTAAAACTACATTTGCTCTGAAAAAAGCAGAAGAATGAGGAGATTTGACTTCCAACGTTCTGGACTCTGTCAGTTAGCATTACTTGATAACCTGAGGTCAAGTTATCAAACACTGGTTAAAAAAACTGTTGCCATCAAGTCTATTCTGACTCATAGTGACCCCACAGGACAGAGTAGACATAGGGTTTTCAAGAAGCCACTGGTGGATTTAAACTGCCCACCTTTTGGCTAGCAGCCAAGCGCTTAATCATTGCTCCACCAGGGTTCCATGTTATTAGATAGTGCCTGGCAAAACCCAAAATTGTTGACTCCTTGGGTAAATCATCAGTCAAAATCTTTCATCAATTTCATATATGGTAACTCAAATCTATATCCAGGTCTGGAACTTTTATATTTGCACAAGGTATTAATTAGTCCATCGTGTAGAAACCATATCACATATCTCCATCTATGTATTTGTAGCTGTTGTTAGGTACCTTCCAGTCTGGTTCTGACTCATAGCAACCCTCTAAGACAGAGTGGAACTGGCCCATGGGGTTTCCAATGAGCAGCTGGTGGATTTGAACAGCTGACCTTTTGATTAGCAGGCATAGCTCTCCATAGCTCTTAACCACTGTGCCACCAGGGCTCTGTGTATTTAAAGCAGTGTTAAATTACCTGTTTTTAGGCTCTGCCCATCATTTAACCCTTTAGAAATTGAGGAGGTTTTGATTTAACCATGAAGCAACTGTCATGTAACTCACAGATTGGATCGTCATTGCCATCAGCACCCATGTTTCTACAACAACTAATTTTTACATTTAAATATTTTTTAATTTTGAAATTATAACTTTTTCTGAGACAACAGTTCTCTAATCAATACATTTTAGTGGTGATTAAACAGTTCACTAAATATGTATTCCACAACTAGCAGCAAAGAAGGCATAGTGGTAATTTATGTTATATATAGCAAAGAGTATATTATAGCAAAGAGGACTCAGAATAGATGAAAAGATATTCCAGAATTAGGCAGAAAAGTGACAAGTGGTAGAAATGGGATATAAAATACTTTTCCTGACTTTCATTGTTTATGCCACATTAACTATACATTTGAAGTGAGTGTATATAAAGGAAAAGCATTCAACCTGAGAATCCAAATTACTATGAATAAACAAATGCACTAAGTGAATTCTCCAAAACATATGTACAAAATGTATACGTTTTATATACACACACACCTGTACACCTAAGACACACACACACACACACAATCATATGCATGCTGAATAGCATAGTAATTAAGAGTTTCTAGAGATGTGCTATCTGGGTTCGAATCCAAGTACAGTCACCCAATTGCTGGGTCAAATTTAACATTTATTTAAACTATCTGTTCTTCACTTTACTTGTTTATAAAAGAAGTGAGAACAGTACCTTCTTCACGTGGTTTCTATGAGAATTAAGTGAACTAATTCCCGTAAGTCCTTAGAAAATGACTATGTACTTGACAAGTATTAGGTATGGCAGTGCTTTTATACACGTGTGAGGAGCCCTGGTGCAACAGTGGTTAAGTGATTGCCTGAAAAGTTGGCAGTTCGAACTTAACAGCTGGTCTGCAGAAGAAAGAGGTGGCGATGTGGTTCAGTAAAGATGACAGCCTTGGAAACCTTATGAGGCAGTTCTACTCTGTTCTACAGGGTGGCTATGAGTCAGAATTGTTCTAACAGCAATGGGTTTGTTTTTGCTTTTATGCATGTCTATGCATATGTATACATGTATTGTCACTATAATTTATCCTCATATACATAACCTCTTAGTGAATTTTACATCATAATCCCCAATCATTCCTCTTATTGATCATCTTCATATCATTTTATGATTTTCTATTCATCTGCTAACATAGAGAAAGGAAAAGCAGATAGACAAATACATACATTACTTACATTCATTCCAAAAAATGCCACCTGAATGTTCTGTCCTCAAACCCAAAAACCAAACCCAGTGCTGTTGAGTCAATTCTGACTGTCCTAGCTAAAGAAAATTGTGTGTTATAGATAATTTTAATCTACTAATTTGAGAATTAGCTGAGCTGTAGTAAAGGATAGAGAACAAGTAGACTGATTCGAGACATGGTTAAATATGAAATAACAATTCTGCATGAACCTCAATACATATGACTATTAGAAAATTTTTTGCACATTAAGGAGTCTCTTAGAACATTTTTACAATTATAGTAAAGCACTTAACAAATGTTTCTGACATTATAATTAATTTTAATATTTATATTTCCCATGTAACAACACAATTCAGTTAAGGCCGAGGCAACCAAAAACTATGCCTTACTTTTTTATTACTCAAAATATTTTTCCTAAATACTCTGACTCAAAAACAGTTTATTCTGTTGCATAGAAAACCCAGGATTTGGTGAGTTTCTCTTTCCATTTGTCAGCTAAATTTACAAATACATACCTTACCTGTTACACCTTTCTGCCTTTGAGAGGAACTACAACTTCCTTAGAGATACTGATGAACAGAGGTAAGGAGGAGACCTCCAGGGAGAAAAAGAGAATGTCTAACCTTTTCCTAACTAGTGATATCATGAATACCTTTGTTCTACTTTAACTGTAGAAGGAAAATGCAAATGTCTATGTTGAGGACAGGGGTCAGGGGATGTTGGGAAATGGGAGGGACTTACTGGTAAATGGCTCACTGCACAAAAACCAATGCATGCTATTAATTGTTTGATATTTCTAGGACTCACAGGATGAGTAAAAAAAAATTAATCTCATGATAAGTACATTTTAAAACTTTACAGAGTTCAGAAACAACAACTGAAAAATAGGGTAGTGAAGGTCTGCGAATGCTTCTAAATGTTTAAAATGTCAAAGAATGGTAGTCTGTCTAGAAATACTCAACCATGTAAAAATAATTTATACAAAAAAAAGTGCCAAATTTTTTTTGTATTAATTTATACAACTCATAGAAATCAGAACAGCTTTCTATTTTTTTTTTTTTTTTTTGTATTCCCTCATCTGTTGGCCTTAGTTTGGGGAGCTTGATGTCCACGTAGTGAAAGGCACCTTTGTGTATATACTATGAATGTTTATTTTCATCTTTGCCCATGGAAAGACAGTAAGATGCTCAAGGCAGTTATCAGGAGTCTGCAGAAAGGGTAGAGCTGCTGTCTAACACCTGATAGATTTTTTGGACTCAGGTTTTCTAACCCATCATTTCTTTGTAAAGAAAGAATAGTGAAGCCTTTCTTATCTTGTTGAATCGTTTTGAGTCACAAATGCAAACACTGTACAGGAAAACCATGAATAAAAAGTAAGGCATGGCCCTTAAAATGTAGTTTAGCCGAGACAAAACCTCGTGCCCTTTTAAAGCTTCACATGAATGAACTTACAGAACACTGCATGGAATATTCCCCGTTATTATCAATCTATATAACAATCTATATTAAAAGTTAGTAATCAAGTCATTCTAAGAGGCACTGTGATATATACTGAAGATAGAGTTTTCATTCTCCATGATTAATGATCGTATCTTATAGATTCCTATTCAATGTTATAAAACATTAAGTGGCCACTGAATACTGTCAAAGTTCTGAAAGTTTAAATATTGAAATGGACTTTAAATGATAGGTAGATGTAAGAAAAAAAAAAAGTAGGGAAATAACGTATTTTTCATAGCTCGATGGCTTGACTTCACATACCACCTATTTCAGCCAAAACATCTGAGACCAAAATACTCTATATGATTCTGCTTTGGAAATAATCCAACACAAGCAATTCCTTTTGGGAGTTCCTCATAATTAGAAATGTTCCTTGACTTGTTCAGTTCCTTATTCACTTGTATTTTCATGAGACATTTCTTTGTTTCCTATCAGCTAAAGAAGCATGTGATGCACTATTAGACATTGAATATTAAACTCTTAGTACAGTGCCTAACATACAAGAAACACCAAAGATGTTAATATTTGTTATTTTGTAACCACTATGTCTAAAATGTCTTAATAGTAGATACAATTTAAGTAAATTGGTCATTACACAGTATAGAGATGGTTGCCCTTTAATTTCTACAGTTTTCCCCATAGGAACAAATGTTCAGCTAAACAATACCTTTACAACTTGGAATGAAGTATCTTATCATATAGATCACCATGTACAGTGCAATCTAAGTATTTCTCTTCCTCCAAAATATTAGGTATATCAATTACCTATGAAGTAATTTAGAACAACTTACAACAGTGTTATGAAAGTAAGACATTGAGTGAATTCCTCTACTCTTCAGAGAAGGAGAGAATAACTGATTAAAATAATGGTCAGAACTGAAATCTGCTTTGGGAATCACTTCCATTGTCATATTTTAATCTGCCATCTTCCACAATCACTCTTTACTTAAGACATCAGCTATGTCACATACCTTGAATCATAACATTTCAGGGGAAAAAAAAGTACATAGTTATATCTTCTGGTGAGACGCTTTCTGATTTTCTCTATACCCTCCCCTTATAGCCAACATCAGAAGATACAAACCTGTCCCATCCTCACCTCTAACACTGCACACTTGAAACCCTTTGTTGTAGTCAGGGACCATGGCTGATCACAGGAAGATTGTGTGCATCATGGAAGAGCATCACGTCCCTCCCTGCAATGTCCTCAGCTCCACACAAAAACAAAATTAAAATTATACAAGGCTGTGCTGATTATGTGGTGATGTATTATATTTGTGCTGATTATGTGATATATTATATTTGAGACTTCCTTCTTCCTGGAAAACAATGGGATGTGACTATGTTATATTTCAATTATCTTCTTTGTTTTGAACCCTTATCTTGCTCCGCCTATACCCCTGGAGAGTTTTATTTTCTTTTCATTGTCAGGAAGCAGTTTGATTTTGTCTCTCAGGAATTGTCATGGAGAGGCCTGTCGCTATCTATTTGTAGGTAAATACTAACATTTAGGAAGGAAGAGAAGATGAAACGGCAGATAAATCAACAGTTAAATGAATGATCTGTGTTTCTGGAAACTGCACTCACAGACTATGTGCATAGTACAATGTGAATTTCAGTGAAATGTATTATTACAACCAATTCTTTGACCACTCTAAAATGTTAATATAAAATATTCAAATTTTAATTTTTGTCGGAATCAACCAGAATAGTTATCAAAAATAGCTATAATAATTTTATGTCATATTATGGCAATGCAGTCAATATTCCTCCTTGTATTATAACCAATCAAAATTAATAAATCCCAATACTCTCTTGGGATTTATTAATCATGTGTAATCTCTTACACTGATTTTCACAATGTACCCACTTGTTTGTATCAAAAGTAAGCACAAGAAAATGGAAACCCAAAGGTGCATATCAGGGTAGTGAAAGAACAGAGCAAGGTATTGAATGCTTATTATTTAAAAGATATAGAGTATGTATCTAGAGGCAGGGCCAAGATGTCAGAATAGTTGGGCCCTTCCTGCTGTCCTCTTACAAATAAACAAGTGAATCAACTATATATGAAAATCTAGGAGCTCTGATCATCAAAGACAAAGCTGAGGAGTCAGACTGAGTGGCAGGGGGAAGGAGAGACAGTTCAGAAGCAGTGAAAAAGCACCACTCACGATGTTGCCAGCACCCTGCAGGCTAGGTCGGCAAGTGTACATGGGCTGATGTGAGCAGTATCCTTTAGGGGGTGTTTCACCATGTGGGGAGAGGACATGCAGTGGAGAGTCTGCACAACCCTCTAGGGTCTGGGGGAAGAGGTGCCGGACCTGTGAAAGTTAAATGCAAGCAACTAACCTATCATGCAGGATCAAAATAAACCCTCCTACTCCTGGAGTTTCACAGCAGAGAAGTGTCTTTCTTCCTTTCACCCACCCACACCCGTGTCTGATCCAACACCAGTCTGGCACCATTCAACAAATGCCATGCCTCTTAAGCCAGAATTCAGGGTTAACTCCATCCAAACCAGTCTCGCAGCTTTAAATAAAAACCACAGCCCCTAAATTGGGAACTCAGACCATGTACTGCCCCTTTGTCTAGGCACAGGCATAAGGGATCCATGGACTTGTAGTGCCCTTCACCCCTGCCTAGACCTGTGTGGGCTGATTCAACACCTCAGGCCCTCATTAGCATAAAACAATAGGTCATGCACCTAAAGCCTATTTTCAAATGAAGCAGTTAAGAGAGAGTTACAGATTTGTGACATTTGACACTACCCTGCCAATTAAGCAGGGTCCTTAACCACCCACATCAGGGGCCTGAGGGCTGGCAGTATCACCTGCTCAATCTAACCACCAAGGACAGGGGTCTGAAAATAAATGGTGCCTCCCTGTCCCTACAGCCAACACCATTGGATATCCAAGGGCTGGCTGCAAAACCCATCCCCCACATGCTCTAGGGGACAGTGACATGCCTTCCACCCAGGCACTTGGGGACAGCCATAAGCCCCCTATCTTGCTCAACACATAGCCCCCTACTGCAGCCAGATACCTGTGCTTGCTCCAAACATCCCTATGCAGCCCTGCCTGTCTAGGACTGTAAGTGAGAGTCTGTACCACACACATGGTGACTTGGTACCTGGACGCCTGAAACACATCTGCACAAGAAAAATGAACAGACTCCTGTGCTCACATACCTCGTAGCTGCTCTAACCACATGTTGATAGGATGTGAGAGCTTCAGAGACAGCAATAACCAAAGTGGCTTACATGCTCATCCTATTTGAGCACATTAAAACAAAATAAAAGGCTAAGCCTTTTTTTTTTTAAAGGCTAAGATATAGTAAACACACATAGAATAAATAAATATAATAACTTTGATGGCTCAGAGACACCAGTCAATATCAAATCACATAAAGATGGTCCCAGCAAGTGATTGAAATAAAGAACTAAGAAACCTTCCAGAAGAAGAGAAGGTTTTGGAATTACCAGATTAAAATTTATAAGATTAATATATAGAGCTCTTCAAGAGATCAGGCAAATCTCCGACAAAGTCAAGGAACACTCAGACAAAACAAGGGAGGAATTCAGGAAAACAATGTAAAAACAGAAGGACAAATTTATCAGGCTGCTAGAAAACAGGGAGACAACAGCTAGAAATTGAAAATATTAACAATGAAATTTCAGAATTAGACAACTCAATAGAATGTCATAGGAGCAGAATTGAGGCAATGGAAGTCAGAATTAGTAAGACTGAAGATATATCCCTTGACACCAATAGATTTGAGGAATAATCAGATACAAGGATTTCAAAATATGTAGAAACACTAAGAATTGTAGGGGACACTATCAAGAGGAAAACTCTATGAGTGACTGGAGTACCAGAACAGGAGTAGGCGGGAGGGGGAGGATAACAGAAAATACAGAGAGATTTGTTGAAGATTTGCTGGCAGAAAATTTCTCTGATATCATGAAAGATGAGAAGATATCTGTCCAAGAAGCTCAATGAACACCAAACAGGATATATCCTAAAAGAAAGTCACCAAGACATAATTAAACTTGCCAAAACCAAATATAAAGGTAGAATCTTGAGAGCAGCTAAGGAGAAATGAAAGTCATCTACAAAGGAAAACCAATAAGACTAAGCTCTGACTACTCAGCAGAAAACATGCAGGCAAGAAGGCAATGAGATGGCATATACAAAGCCTTGAAGGAAAAAAAAAATGCTAGATTTATATATTCGGGCAAAATGCCCCTGAAATATGTTGAGAATACTAAGGCATTTCCAAATAAACAAAAGTTAAGGGAATTCATAAAAACCAAACCAAAATTACAAAAAATATTAAACAAAGTCCTCCAGTTAGAGAACCAACAATATGAGACAACAACCCAAGACTAGAACACAGGACAGAACAACCAGATATCAACCCAGATAGGGAGGAAGCAAAAATAAGCCAAAGCTTCCTCTCTCTAACTGGAGGACTGTATTTAATATTTCCTGTAATTTTGGTTTGGTTTTTACAAATTCTATGAAACCAGCATAACACTGATACCAAAGCCAGGTAAAGACACCACAAAAAAGACAATTACAGACCAATATCCCTCATGAACATAGATGCAAAAAAACCTCAACAACATTCTAACCAACATACATATCAACAGCATATCAAAAAAACAATTCATTATGACCAGGGATGGTTCAACATTAGAAAACAATCAACATAATCCATCACATAAATAAAACAAAAGACAAGAACCACATGGTCTTATCAATTGATGCAGAAAAGGCAGTTGACAAAGTCCAGCACCCATTCGTGATAAAAACTCTCAGCAAAATAGTAATAGAATGAAATTCCTCAACATAAAATGGGCATTTATAGAAAGGCAACAGCCAACATCACCCTAAACAGAGAGAGCCTGAAAGCATTCCCTGTGAGAACGGGAACCAGACAAGCATGCCCTTTATCACCACTCTTATTCAACACTGAGATAGAGGTCCTAGCCAGAGCAATAAGGCAAGAAAAAGAAATTAAGGGCATCCAAACTGGCAAAGAAGAAGTAAATATTTACTTTATCTTTTCACAGATGATATGATTTTATACTCAGAAAACCCCAAAGAATCCACAAGAAAACTATAGGAAGTAGTAGAAGATTTCAGCCAAGTATCAGGATACAAGATAAACATACAAAAAATCAGTTAGGATCCTCTACAACAACATAGAGAACTTTGAAAAGAAAATCACCAAATCAATACCATTTACAATAGCTCCCAAGAAGATAAACATAAACCCATTGCCGTCGAGTTGATTCTGACTCACAGTGATCCTACAGCACCAAGTAGAACTGCCCCATGTGGTTTCCAAACAGTGCCTTGTGGACTCAAACTGCCAACCTCTTGGTTAGCAGCCAGATCTCTTAACCACTTTACCACCAGGATTTTCCATCAGCCATTAGAAAAATGCAAATCAAAACTACAATAAGATACCACCTCACCCCAACAAGGCTGGCACTAATATAAAAAAAAAAACACAAAAGAATAACTGTTGGAGAGGTTATGGAGAGACTGGAACACTGACGCTTTGCTGGTGGGAATGTAAAATGGTCCAACCACTTTGGAATATGATTTGGTGCTTCCTTAAAAAGCTAGAAATGAAAGTACCATACAATCCAGCAATCCCACTGTTTGAGCTGTCACACAAATAGACATATGCACACCCATGTTCATTTCAGAATTGTTCACTATAGCAAAAAGATGGAAATAAGCTAGGTACCCATCAACAGATGAACAAATAAACAAATTATGTTATATACACATAATAGAATACTATGCAACAATAAAGAACAATGATGAATCCTTGAAACATCTCACAACATGGGTGAATCTGGAGGACGTTAGCTGAAATTAGTCACAAAAGGACAAATATTGTATGAGACCACTATTATAAGAACTCAAGAAAAGGTTGAAACATAGAAAAAAGTGTTCTTTGATGATTATGAGGGTGGGGAAGGAGGGGAGAGGAATTCACTAACTAGATTATACGCAAGGATCATCTTCGTTGAAGGGAACAACAACACGCAATACAGGGGAAGTTAGCAAAACTGGACCAAAGCAAAAGCTAAGAAGTTTCCTGAACACATCCAAACACTTTAGGTATAGAGTAGCTGGAGCTGGGGCTTGGAGACCATAGCTTCAGGGGACATCTAGGTCAATTGCCATAACAAAGTTTGTTAAAAAAATGTTCTGCATTCCACTTTGGTGAGTGGCGTCTGGGGTCTTAAAAGCTTTCGAGCAGCCACCTAAGATGCATCAAATTGCCCCAACCCACTTGGAGCCAAGGAGAATAAAGAACACCAAAGACACAAGGAAAATGTCTAGCCCAAGAGGCTAAAGGTCCACATAAGCCAGAGACCCCATCAGCCTGAGATCAGAATGACTAGATGGTACCCGGCTACCACCAATGACCTCCCTGCCAGGGAACACAACAGAGAGAGTCCCACAATGAGTGGGAGAAAATTGTGAAGCAGCACTCAAATTCACGTAAAAATACCAGACCAACGGTCAGACAGATACTGGAGGCACTCCCAAAACTATGGCTTTCGAATGCTCTGTTAACCCAGAACTAAAATCATTCCGAAGACCCACTCTTGAGACAAAGATTAGACAGAATTATAAAACAAAAGATAATACACGTGAGGAGTGTGCATCTTACTTCAATCAGACACACAAGACCAAATGGGCAGCTCCTGTCTGGAGGCAGGATGAGAAGGCAGATAGGGACAGGAATTCAGGAACTGGTTAAATGGACACAGGTATCCTGGAGTTGGATAGGAGAAGTGTGCTGTCACATTGTGGGGATCGCAACTGATGTCATAAAACAATATGTGTATATATTTTTGTATGAGAAATTAATTTGAACTGTAAACTTTCACCTAAAGCACAATTAAAAAAAAAAAGATATAAAGAAAGTGACAAGGTACTGAACATTTATTATTTAAATGATATAAAGACATGACAGGAAAAGAAAGGAAGAGAAAAATATCATTCAGATAGAAAATACATCTGATTGCAGTCTTCTTAAATAAGACAGGCATGGTTGTCCTTTTTGGAATTCCACATAAAGAATTTATTCTTCCCCCCTTATATGTTCTGGTTTATAGTTTTTTTTTTTAGTGCTCCTGCATTAGAACCTGATTGCTTGGATGTGACTAAAATGTAGTTCTTACATTCATCATTCTCTGCATTAGATACAGAGCCAGGAGGATATTGATCAGATTTATGGGAATTGGACCAGACAATTAATTATCTTCTTGAACATTATCCACCTTCTTGGTAACAAAATACTGAATTTATTTAGTGTGGCAAAAGCTAAAGAATGTATTTCTCAGCTGCCCTTGTAGGTAGGTGCATCTTACAATTAATTCTGGCCAAAGAGATATAGATTGAAGTAGGTTGGGATATCCAGGAGGTCCTCTTAACTGAAGAGGAATACCTTATTTAGACCCTTCTCCAACCACCCTGCTACCCTGGAATTCAATGTGATGAGAAAAGCTCTAGTTTACAGCTTTCATAATAAGGACATGCCAAAGCCAAAGGAATGCTGGAGCAGAAGTATAGAAGCAGACTAGATTCCTGACAAATCTGTGGATGTCAGCCTTCTTTATATAAGAGATATAAATTTCCATGTTTTTAAAAGGCATTGGTATTTGAGAAACTTTCATTATATGCCCTAGAACATAATCCTTACAGAATCGGGAGTAACCTGTCAAGCGTGTGGCTCAATTAAATTGAGAAAACTGCTGGGATTATGCATACTTTCTGTCCTTAACACAGAAATTACATCTCCCCATCCATCAGCACCAGGGAGCAAACATGCTTGTCAGCACTTTCTAAGACAAGTATATAAAATATATCATCCTTGCTCAAGGGTTAATGCGGCAGCATTCATCCATCTAAGTATATAAAAAAGAAAACTACTGTAGAGTCCATTCCAACTCATAGTGACCCTATAGGACAGAGTAAAACCGCCCCATAGAGTTTCTAAGGAAGGTCTAGTGGATTTGAACAGCCAACCTTTTGAACAGCAGTTGTAGCATTTAACCACTATGCCACCAGGGTTTCCGTACCTTTGGCAGTCCACGGTATATTCAATATTCTTCGCCAACACCATAATTCAAAGGCATTGAATCTTCTTCAGTCTTCCTTATTCATTGTCCAGCTTTCACATGCATATGAGGTGATTGAATACATCTTGGCTTGGGTCAGGAGCACCTTATTCCTCAAAGTGACATCACGGTTTGTATAGAACTGGTTATCCAAATCAATGAAATTCAGTGCCTTGAATCCCTCTTCATATGTTACTATAAAAAATTATGCTGGGCTTTTAATAAGATATTATTAGCAAGAATTTTTTTGAATACTCAAAATACTGGATGACAAATTTATCTGTTGGATGGATTGTCAGTGGAGAAAAAAAATTAACAGAAAAGAAATGAGATGAAGGAAGAGAATAAAATAAAATCTAAATCTTAATGGAAATTCACTGTCATGATCAAGGATACTGAGCAAAGATTTTGAGAGAAACCTACATATTTCCAATGTCAAATGTCATTTTATTGATCCATGGCATCTTGAAAGGAAGCTGTGTTCTTTCAGAAGTCATCTGCTTTGGGAAACCCTTTTAATGAGCTTCAATGTCAGATTTCCATTGAGATCAGAGATACAGATTGCAGGATTTTAAATATGTTTATAACTGGAAGCGTGTTCATGTGTCTCGGAACGTAAGAACCATATTTCTATGGATGGAGAAAATAGTCTATTAGTAGTTACCAAAGGCCAGAGGAGGGGGCGCAGGGAATGGGGAGTTAGGATGAGGTATTGAATTTCTGTTTGGGGTGATGTAAAAGTTTTGGAAAATGGATTTGTTTGCACAACATGGTGAGTGTGATGAAAGTCACTGAATCGTTCACTTAAAAATTGTTAAAATGGAAAGCTTTTTGTTATATATGTTTTACCACAATAATTTTTTAAATTAAATGAATGAAAAAATAGCCATATTTTTAAATAACAGTACCTGAAATTATCTTTTTCCAGTGTGATTTCAAAGCTGATTTTTGTTTAAAAATACTTTAATAAATTTAATTTCTCAATGCAATATCGTGTAGCGATGTGTCAGGTGATGTTCTTTTTGACACTGGAGCTTACATACATTATGAATATTTATTTGTACATGATATTAATCTGAAAATGGCAAGATTAGAATTTCCCAAGATGAAGTCTGTGGGAGGAGAAGTCAGGACAAATCTCACCGATCTCTATCTTTCTTTCTTTTTTTGATTTGTGCTTTAGATGAAGGTTTACAGAGCAAATTAGTTTCTCATTAAACAATTAACACACATATTGTTTTGTGACATTGGTTGCCAACACTCTGCCCTTCTCAGCCTTGGGCTCCCCATTATCAGCTTTCCTGTCCCATCCTGTCTTCTAGTCCTTGCCCCTGGGGTGGTGTGCCCATTTAGTCTTGTTTTGTTTTATGGGCCTGTCTAATTTTGGCTGAAGGGTAAACCTCGGGAGTGACTTCAGTGAGTTAAAAGGGTGTCTTGGGGTCATACTCTCAGGGCTTCTCCAGTCTCTGCCAGACTGATACGTCTGGTCTTTTTTTTTGTGTGTGTGAGTTAGAATTTTGTTCTACTTTTTTCTCCAGCTCTGTCTGGGACCCTCTATTGCGATCCCTCTCAGAGCAGTCAGTGAGGGTATTCAGGCACAATCTGGTTACATTGGACTCAGTCTGTTGGAGGCTATGGTAGTTGTGGTTCATTAGCGTCTTGGACTAATCTTTCACTTGTGTCTTTGTTTTCCTTCATTCTCCCTTGCTCCAGATGCAGCGAGATTGGTGGAGTATCTTGGATAGCCTCTTACAAGCTTTTAAGACTTAAGGTGCTACTCACCAAAGTAGGATATTGAACACTGTCTTTATTAGCTATGTTATGCCAATTGAGCTAGATGTCCCCTGAGACTGTGGTTCCCAGGCCTCAGCCCAGTAATTTGGTCCCTCAGAGAGCTTGGATGTGTCTGTGAAATTTTCATAACTTTGCCTTGGTCAAGTTGTGTTGTCTTACCCTTCACCAAAGTTTCCACATATCTATTGTCTAGTATTGTTTTTCCCTCCCCATCCCATCTTTCCTTGTAAGCATCAAAGATAGTTTCTTTTTTATGTAAACCTTTTCATGAGTTTTTATAACAGTGGTCTCATATGGTATTTGCCCTTTCATGATTGACTTATTGCACTCAGCATAATGCCCTTCAGATTCATCTGTCAAGATGTTTTGCAGATTCATCATTGTTCTTTATTATTACGTAGTATTCTATTGTGTGTATGTACTAAAGTTTATTTATTCATTCATCTGTTGACGAGCACTTAGGTTGTTTCCATATTTTTGGCTAATGTGAATAATGCTGCGATGAACATGGGTTTTCATATGTCTATTCGTGTGACAGCTCTTCTTTCTTTAGGATTTTTTCCTAGAAGTGGGATTGCTGAATCATATGGTATTTCTATTTCTAGCTTTTTAAGGAAGGGCCATATCATTTTCCAAAATGGTTGTACCATTTTACATTCCCACCAGCAGTGCCTAAGGGTTCCAACCTCCCTGCAGCCTCTCCAATATTTGTCATTTTCTGTTCTGTTTTTTTTTTTTTTTTGTGCCAGTAATTTTGGGATGAGATGGTAACTCATTGTAGTTTTGATTTGGATTTCCCTAATGGCTAGTGCTCTTGAGCATTTCCTGGTTTGTTAGTTGCGTGAATGTCTCCTTTGGTGAAGTGTCCATTCATATATCTTTTACACATTTTTTACTTGGATTGTTTGTCGCTTTGTGGCAGAGGTGTTGGCTTTTCCTATAGATTTTAAAGATTAGAACTTTGTCAAATATGTCATAGACAAACATTTTTTTCCCAGTCTATAGATTCTCTTTTTACTCTTTTGGTGAATTTAGATCCCAGTTATCAAACTTATTTTCCAGTTTTCGTGTATTGATAGTTATGGTTTGTACCCTATTTATGCCATGTATTGGGGCCACTAACATTGACCCTATTTTTTCTGCAACAATCCTTATAGTTTTTGATTTTATATTTACATCTTTCATCTATTTTGAATTAGTTTTTGTGTATGATGTGAGGCATGGGTCCCATTTCAATTTTTTTACAGAGGGATATCCAGTTTTGCCAGTGTCATTTGTTAAAAAACTGTCTTTTTCCCATTTAATGGACTTTGGAGCTTTGCTGAAGATCAGGTGACTGTAGGTGAATGGATTTACATATGGATTTCAATTGGGTTCCATTGTTCAATTTGTCTTTCATTGTACCAGTCAGTACCAGGCTCTTTTGACTACCGTAGCTGTATGGTAAGTTCTGAGGTCAGGTAGTGCAAGTCCTCCTACTTTATTTTTCTTCCTCATTAGTGTTTAACTTATCCAGGGCCCCTTTCCTTTCCATGTAAAGTTAATGATCAGTTTTTCCATCACGTTAAAGAATGCTGTTGGTTTTTGGATCAGGATTGCATTGCATTTGTTGATTGCTTTGTGTAGAATTGACATTTTCACAATGTTGAGTCTACCTATCCATGAACATGGTATGTTTTTCCATTTATGTAGGTCTCATTCGGTTTCTTGCAGTAGCATTTTGTAACTTTCTTTGTATAGGTCTTTTATGTCCCTAGTTAGATTTATTTCTAAGTTTTTTTTTTTAGGGGCTATTATTATAAATGATATTGCTTTCCTGATTTCCTTTTTGTAGTTCTCTTTATTGATGTATAGGAATCCAACAGATTTTTGCATGTTTATCTTTTATCCAGCACTACTGTGCTGAATCTTTCTATTAGTTCCAGTAGTTTTCTTGTAGAGTCCTTTGGGTTCTCTATGTATAGTATCATATAGTCCACAAAAAGGGATAATTTTACTTCTTCATTAACAATTTGGATGCCCTTTATTTCTTTTTCTTACCCAGTTGCTCTAGGTAGGACTTCCAGAACAATATTAAATGGGAGTGATGATAACAGGCTTCCTTGTCTTGTTCCTGTTCTCAGGGGTGAATGTTTTCAGCCTCTTTCCATTGAGAATGATGTTGGCTGTTGGTTTTGTGTAGATACCCTTTATTATATTGAGGAATTTCCCTCCTATTCTTATTTTATTGAGAGTTTTTATCAGGAATGGGTGTTGGACTTTATTGAAAACCTTTTCTGTGTTGATTGAGATGGTCATGTGATTTTTTTCTTTTGTTTCATTTACGTGGTAGATTCAATTGGTTGATTTTCTAATGTTAAACACTCCTTGCATGCCTTGTACAAATTCCACTTTGTTAGCATGTATTTTTTTTTAATATGATGCTCAATTCTATCAGCTAGAATTTTGTTGAGAGGTTTTGCATCTATATTCCTGAGAGATATTGGTCTGTAATATTCTTCTTTTTTTTTTTTTTTTTTTGTGATGCGGCTGCCTGGTTTTGGTATCAGGGTTATGGTAGCTTCATGGAATGAATTTGGAAATATTCCTTCCTTTTCTATGTTCTGAAACATTAAACCCATAAAATTTGAAGCTTTAACAAATTAATTTATTTTTAATAAAAACATTACCTTTGATAATTTAAATTATTCGAACCCATAATTTTATAATCTTAAACAAAGTGATGATATATTAATTCAATGAAAGTAATAGGAGATATTAGAAATTTCAATTATCTATACTCTTATTTTTTCAAGGTTATATGAACTGTTTTTTTTTTTTAAGGTTACATGAACTAGAACATTACAGTAAAATTTTTATAAGTAGGAAAATATAGAGATTTTTTTGTCAAAATTATTAACCAGTCTAGTATGTAAAAGAATTTCCTTAAGTAAGAATAATGCATGAATGTTTTCTCTATATGATTATATCTCACATATAAAAAAATATATAAAGGGGCTTAAATTGATTAAAAATAATGCAGCTTTTTTGTGTTTCTTATCACCTACCCAAATAAGCAAAATCACCAATTAAACACGGGATATATCTGTGGTATAGGTTGCAAAATCACCAGTTGAACACAGAATATATCTGTGGTATAAAAAAATAGACTGAACAAAAAAAGATTCTTGAAGAGCCAATGTATCATTTAAAGTGTAAGGATGCATGTTCTGAGAAATCTAAATTTCTTTTATTTTAAATTAATAGAAGCACTTATTTATCTGTATAAATCAATCAGCATTCCATTACATTTTAAGAGAAAATATACATTAATTAGCTTCTTCTTCATAAAGTCAGGAGTTTCTAGGTGGTAAAAACAGTTAGGCACTCAGCTAACTGACGGGTTAATGGTATGAATCCACTCAGGGCTGCATCAGAAGAAAGGTCTGGAGATCTACTTCTGAAAGAGTCAAGGAATACTGGCTTGCTAAAAATTTTAAATTTATAAAAATAGAAAAATTTATTAGCTTTTAGGCAAATTAGGTAACCTAATGTAATATAATATGATTTAAGATAGAAACAGAACTATTTGTGTCAATTAGATATAGTAAAGAAATAAAGACATATACCAAAATATTGTTAGATATCTCCATAGGCATCATTGATTAGAATTTCAGAAATGTTTGAATCCCTTTTGAGTTTCACAGCACATACTTTTTTCCAGTGTTCATGTCCCTTAACATTTAACATATTTTCCAGCAGTTTTTCTTTAAAAGATTGACTTAAAAACATCAAATTTTGATTTATATAGCTGTAGAAAATTCTCCTTTCCCTGATTCAATCTGCCCAGTTTACAATGATGTAAGTTTTTCTTTTCTCCTTTAGTTAGTCTATTTAAGGAGTTCTGAGAAACATTAAAATCAAGTTATTTAATTATTTAAAAGTTCTAGCAAACTGGATGAAGAAGACTGAGCCTGGAAAACTAGAGATTTGGATAACTCTTGTTTTAAGGCTTCTCTTAAGAACACAAGTTTATTGAAGCAAAATGCCTGTGGTGAGTATATTATATTAAGATCATATTTGCTATATAAATTTCATTTGGGCAGATACTGACACCTATTGAGCCCATAATGGATAAATATTTTTAAAAAGTCAGAGTGTTGGGTGAAGGAAGACAGCTCTGACTTAGAATTAGGAACACTCAGTTTGGTGCAAGCACAAAACGCACAGAAATGATTCCATCAAATTCAGAAAGACACAAAATTAAAAACCTCTGAACCCTGCATCTTATATACTAGGATATAATTGCTAGAAATATTAGAGTCCTCAAACAAACATCTACAAATATATACACACACATGCACACACACACACACCCCAAATGGTTTAGTTTCAAATCCCCTGTCATTTTCACCTGGCAGGATTTGAATTCCCATTTTTTTTTAATCATTATGTGATAGGATCATTTAATGACAGAACTGCAAAAATTGACACGCAAAACCCACCAGTGCCCCCACCAGTGTGGACACAATCAGCTATGCACAATAAAAATCACAATCAACAGCTAACTTGGCAAAGAATCAGACATAGAATGGAAGAATCAAAAAAGCTCAACCACAAGACTTATCAGATCAGTCAAGGGAGGCTGAATCCAGGAATCCAGGAGTCCAGCTTAGATGAGGTGAACTTTCAGACTACATGTTTTTCTTGATCCAAGAGTTGAATCCAAGTGGGTAATATCTCAGTGCCTTCATGAATAAACTTTAAAAGAATAACTCATACACAACTAGCTAATTATTAGTAAACTCTTTACTTACATAAGAATGGTTTGTGCTTGACAATTAACACAAAAGTTGACAGTTAAAACCCACCCAGTGGTACCCAAGAAGAAAACCCTGGCGATCTATTTCCACAGAGATAACAGCCCAGAAAATTCTATGGAGCATGTCTACTCTGTAACACATGGGGTCACCGTGGGTTAGAAACGACTTGATGGCAACAAATTTTTTACTGCTATAAAAGAGAGAATAATTAATAGATTGATTTCATCTAACAAGGCAAAGCCAGGATTGGTGTAAAGAAAGAACAGAGAGGGAAGAAAATTAATGACAAAAAATTATCCAGCAAAGTACAAACACAAAAACCATGTTTGTATTTATTGGGTAAACCAATTGACTGGCAGATAACAAGAGTTCGACCTTGTTATCCTGATGTGATATCTTGAGTATGTTAAGTAGGGGAACCAAAGAAAGTGATTTCAGTTGCCTATGAAATTTTTAGAGTCTTGAGAATTTAATTTTGCAGGATACACTGCAGTCTTTCAGTGTCTTTCAGCCCTCCAACCTTAGTTAAGCCATGCCTGCACATTTTCCTTATCAGTTTCTCACTCTCCTATACTCTGATCTTTTCTCATCAGGCTCTTTAAAGATCTCTTTACATTTTTGTTTCTCAGAGTGTAAATGACAAGACTGAGCAGAGAGGAGTTATTACAGTATACAAAAGGGTTATAAATTTTCCTTGGGCTGAATACAGACAGCTGTACAGGTTCCACAGAAGACACTACTGACATGTGGTAACCATACGTTCGAAGGGCTTTATGGCAGGCTTGGGCTGACCTGATTCTCATCACTGCTTGGGCAATGTATCCATATGATACCAAGATGAGTGCCAGAGGGAGGGTAAGGGAGGGAGAAGCCGTACCAAGGAAGCCATGAAGAGCTGGACCTCATTGGTATGAATGTCTACACATGCCAGCTTGATCATGGCAGACACTTCACTGGTAAAGTAGCAATCCTCCAGTACCCACAAAGGAGCAGCCAAAGGGTGATGGTACCCTGAATGAGGGTGTTGCCCACTCCACTCAACCATGCCACTCCTGCAAGTGAATGGCAAAGACATGGATGCATAATGGTAGCATAATGAAGTGGTTGGCACACAGCAGCATAGAGGCCATATGCCATAACAGTTAGGAGAAAACACTCAGTGAATTCCAGTGCCAAAGACACTAGAATTGAATAGCACAGCCTATAGGAATAATTGTCTTGGCTGCCCCAGGGATGTTCCACAGCACTTGGGGCGCAATGCTGGTGGTAAAGAAGAGGCCAGCAAAGGAGAAATTGGTAAGAAAATCAAACATGGGCACATGGAGCTTGGAAACTAGACTGGAGACCAGAATAATGGCTGTGTTGCCCATCAGTGTCAGGAGGTAGGAGGTCAACACAATCACAAAGAGGATCTTCTCAAGCTGTGGCTGGTCAGAGAAGCCCACCAATATGAGATCACCCCCTAAAATCTCATTACTCACCTTCATCACCCTATTCAAGAAAAGGAAAAAGACAAGTATAAAAATACAGGTATTGGATCCAAAACCCAAAATCAAACACTTTGCTTTCAAGTCAGTGTTAGGTAGTGGGAGACAAATAAAATCAGAAATTTCCTTAAAAAAAATTGATCCTGAAGGTGAGGACCGAGGGTGTGTGTAGAGATAGAAAGAGAGGGAGAAGAGAGAAACCTGTCTGACCTTAGGAAATTAAAAGTATGAAGAATTTTCTTAGAGAACTGCTAAAAGATATAGTGACATAACCAATACAAGAAGTGATTAATAATTAATTACTTCTTGATTATTCCAAATTGTTTAATTTTTCTGCAAATCTGCCTCCTTCTTCCTCAACAGCATTTTGTAAAACTGGAAGCAAAAGAAAAAAAAAAATAAAGAAGGTAGAAAGAATAACTTCTTTATAACTATTCTATCAGTATTCAAAAGGAGCCTTGGTTACACTGTGGTTAAATGCAGTGCTAATGGAAAGGTGGAGGAATTAGAACTCACCAGAGAAAGACGTGGCCATCCATCTGGTTCTGTAAAGATTACAGCTTTGGATACCCTATGGTGCAGTTATACTCTGTACTATAAGGGCACTATGATTCAGAATTATATCGATGGCAACAGGTATCAGTGGTCAATAGTAAATGTGGCAAATAAGGAATACACATTTTTACTTTGTATAAAATAATATTATTGCAATACCCTATGCTGACATATGTACTTACCAACATCACGATAAGATGGAATATGAGATACATAATTATCATGTGTTTTACTTAATAGCCTAAAAAAAAAAAAAAAAAACCCTTACCAAGGAGTGGCTTCTGACTCACAGTGGCCCTATAGGACAGAGTAGAACTGCCACATAGGGTTTCCAAGGAAAAACTGGTAGATTCAAACAGGCGACCTTTTGGTAGCAGCTGAGATATTAACTTAATAAATACCATCTTTTTTTTTATATTAAATAGTTTTCCTCCAACATTTTTCTTATACTGTAAAAATGAGCTATTGGATATTTTATTTTTATATTAAAGTTGCTAAAGCTTTTCAAAATTTTATTCTTTGATGGATTTCATTGAATTTTTGTTTGGGATGTAATCTATATTTTCCTTTATATAACTTCATATTATAGAGGAGCAGAATAACAAGTCCATTAGATTGCCTTACACGACATTGCTAATTAATTTTGTAGCTCTTCCATGGCATAGGTCACTGCTGATCTTCTATTGAAGGAGATGGAGATTAAAAAAATATAAAGCATGTTTTGGAAATTTGATTAAAATAATAAGTACTGCATTTTTTGCTTATGACAATCAGACAACCATTCTTAGCAAGTAGTGTTTAAATAGAGAACTAAAGGGTGAATAGGAATTAACCAGTAAATATGATGAGGTTCAGGCTAAGGAGATTATTTTAGGCAGAAGAAATAGCATGCTAAGGCTTAATGCTGAAAAGTCATTGAGAAGAAGAGGAATATGTGGTGTCATAGGCTTATTCTGCAATAGTAGGCAGGCAAGGGAAGGAAGCAGAATGTTTAAATTATGCTAAAGGTTTATGATATACCCAAAGGGTGTTCTAAACAGGCCAAGGGGCAATAGAGCTCAGGAGGCAGAGGTAATTGACATGTTGGTTGTATTAAAAAAAAAAAAAATACTCTGGCCTCAGATTGAAGAATGGATTTGCAAGGAATGAGTTGATACATGGAAACTGGTTTCAGAGTTGTTTCAATGCTGTAAGAAGTATGGCTTGGTAGAGAAAGGGAAGATTTATATTCTTAGGCTCTAGAGATATTTAGGAGTCAGAATCAACAAGACATAATGATTGGCTAGCTGTTGAGGGTGAGAAGGAAGAGTCGATGATGGGTTACAGGTTTATATCTTGAACAATTGGGTGTCCTTTACAGAGATAGTAAACATAAAACCTGAAAAAATCTTTTGTAGAGAAGATAATAGATTTACATATCTCTACATTTATGATTCTTAAAAAAAATTGAATTAGGTAAGAAATGTTAAATGTGATTCAATCATGCTATTTGACTCTTTATCATACACATTCTCCCTAGTTACCTACTTGGATATATCCATGATGTCATAATTGGAGACCATCGTTACTTTCTCTAACAAAAAAATTCTTCACTACACAGTTTTCTACCACTTATATACATTATCTTATAGCTATCCAAACTAAATTTGAATGTGATGATGATATTTTTGCATGTTTCATGCAGGTTAACCAATCTATCCAAGCAGGAGACAGAGTACCCTGTAACCAGAAATACTTGCTTTCCCATCCCCGACCTTCTTTCCTCTACATGGCCTCTGCAGCTTTCCAACGGTCAAAGGTTGCTCAGGTGGACAGACACCACCTCACTGCCACCAGGGTCTGTGTTGCCCCACTGACAGACCTCTTTAGTGTCATTTTCTTGTTTATTTGTATTTTTGTTTGTTTGTGTTTTGATTTTTTTGTTGTTTTTTGTTGTTGTTGCTTCTCTCTCTCTCTCTCTCTCACTTCCTTCTTTTCCTTTCTCCTGCCCAGCTAGGCCCATGTACCGTCACCTCCCCTCCTTGATGAACTGTGATTTTTTGGCTGTTTGCATTCTTCTTTTTTTTTACTTGTTTTCTTTTTTTTTTCCCCCTCTCCCTCCTTTCCTTCTTTTCCTATCTCCTGGCCACCCAACACTATGCGCTGTCCCTGCCCCTTCTGGAGGGGTTGTGCTGCCTGCACAGCTCAGTTAGAGAGTCACTGCACATGTCCTCCCTGGGTCTACACCACTGCCACTGACCAGCTCCTTCAGTGTCATTTTATTTGTTTTGTTGGTGTTGTTTCTTCTTTACCTCTCCCTTCCTTCCTTTCCTTTCTCCCATCCACCCAGCCCTATGTACCACTCCCAACTTCTTGGTGGGCTGTGCTGTACCGCTCATCTGGAGAGCCTCTGGGTCATGGCCTTCCTGTGTCTGCACCACCCCCACAGGCTGGCTCCCTTAGCACCATATTTTTTATTTTTCTTTCTCTTTTTCCTTGCCCTTTCCACCTAGGCCTTACACTCCTCCTGCCTTCCTGGTAAGCCATGTCATACAAGCTGGTAAGAGAGACATCAAGAGAGAGTAATTCCAAATTCCACCCCCTCCCCAATGGCAAGCTACCCACCACCATTTTTTGTCATTATTGTTTTTGTTTTTTTATTTGCTTGTTAGTTTTTTTCTCTGTTCTCCCTCTTTCTTTTCCTTTCTTCTGCCAACCAAGCCCTGTGTGCCACCCATACCCCATATCCACAGGCTGAGACACACTGCTCAAATAGAAAACCATCAATACATGGCCTCACCAGGTGTTCCCCACCCCCACTGCCAAATCCTACTGCACTGTCATTTTATTTACTTTTCTCTTTTTTTTACTTCAGTTTTTGCTTTTGTTTCTCTCTCTTCTTTCATCCACCCCCTTACCTCTGCACATCACATCCTCTCGTTTACCTCCTGCCTATCTGGAGTTGCATCAAGTGCCATGCTGCCAAGCAGAACAGAAGCAGTCACCTGAACCCTGTCCTGCACTGACTCCAGCCCTGCCCTGTCACTCAGAATTCATGCTGGAACTACCCATCCCCACCTCTGCACACCTGCTGAACCTACCTTACTGCACAATAGCTGTGTGACTGGCCCTGCCCACCTGTACAAGGTAGTGCAAAGTATCATTCTACAGGCGAGCAAGCAACAAAACACACCCAGCCCTCCTGCCCACACACAACCAAATAAAACAAAAAAGCAGGACAAAACAATCAATTCTATGACCAACAAATGAAGAAAATAATTCCTGAATGCCCTGGAGACAGCAGACAATATCAAAACATAAAAACAGGAGACCATGGCTCCAGAAAGTGACCAAAATAAAACTCCAGAAGACCATCTGCTAGAATAAAAGGTACTGGAACTACTAGATGGGGAATTCAAAACTATAATATTCAGGTTTCTCCAACAGATGAAGGAAAATGCAGACAAAAATAAGGAGAAAATAGACAAAATCACAGAAAATACAGATAAAATCATGGAAAGGACAGACAAAACAATGGAAGAATTCAGGAAAATAATACAGGAAACAAATGTCAAAATAACTAAAAATCATACAAAAACATCAATTAGAAATCCAAAACATAAATAACAAGATTTCAGAAATGAACAGTGCAATGGAAAGTTTCAGGAGCAAAACTGAAACAACAGAAAACAAAATCAGTGAAGATGAAGACAGATCCTTGGATACCACTTTGTTTGAGGAAAAATTAGGAAAAAGAACAAGGAAAAATGAAAGACCCCTGAGGATGATGTGAGATACAATCAAAAGCAAAAATTGGCATGTGATCAGAGTTCCAGAACAGGGGGAGAAAATGGAAGACACAGAGATCATTGAAGATTTGCAGACAGAAAACTTCCCTAATATCATGAAAGATGAAAAGTCAACCATCGAGAAGCTCAACAAACTCCATATAGGATAGACCCCAAAAGAAATTCACCAAGACATATCGTAATCACACTTTGCTAAAGACAAAGACAAAGAAAGAATCTTAAGCACAATTTGAAAAAAACAAAAAGTCACATACAATGGGGAAACAATAAGACTAAACTCTGATTACTCAGCAGAAACAATGCAGGAAAGAAGGCAATGGGAGGACACATATAAAACATTGAAAGAAAAAAACTACCAAACAAGGGTAATATACCCCACAAAATTCTTGCTGAAATATGATGGTAAAATTAGGATATTTCCAGAAAAACAGAAATTAAGGGATTATATAGAATCCAAAAGTCATGTATTGAATTATCTCACCCCAAAAATGAATGAGTATATCAATTTGGCTAGGCCATAATTCCCAGTATTGTGTGGGTGTCCTCCATTTTGTGATTATAATTTTATGTTAAAGGGAGGGGTTGTAACAGCCTTACCCAGGTCACATCCCTGATCCAATGTAAAGGGAATTTCCCTGGGGTGTGACCAGCACCACTTTTTATCTCTCAAGCGATAAAAAGAAAAAGGGAGTAAGGAGACTGGGGGGCTTCAAGCCACCAAGAAAGTAGTGCCAGGAGCAGAGCCTGTCCTTTGAACCCAGTATCCCTGAGTGCAGAAGCTCCTAGTCTGGGGAAAGATTGATGAGAAGGCTGACAGAGAGAGAAAGCCTTCCCTTGAATTTGGACTTTTAGCCTACTTTACTGTGAAGAAATAAATTTCTCTTTGTTAAAGCCATCCACTTGTAGTATTTCTGCTATAGCAGCACTAGATAACTAAGACACCAAACCAAATGTACAAGAATTATTTAAGAACCTTCTTGTCAAATAAAGAAGAAAAATATAAAGTCCTAGTAAACACAAAATCTACAAAAATGAAAGAAATCTACAAGCAAAAGGAATACAGCACAGAAGAGTAAGAGGAACAAAGAAAATGCCAGCACCACAAAAAAACACTACAAATTGACAGCAACAAACTCATACCTATCAATAATGACACTGAACATAAATGGCATAAATGTACCCATAAAGAGACAGAGAGTGATAGAATGGATAAAAAAAAAGACTCATAAATATGGTCTCTGTAAAAGATACACCTTAAACTCATACCTATCAATAATGACACTGAACATAAATGGCATAAATGTACCCATAAAGAGACAGAGAGTGATAGAATGGATAAAAAAAAAGACTCATAAATATGGTCTCTGTAAAAGATACACCTTAGAAACAGATAAATATATCAAAAATGAAAGGATAGAAAAACATATATCTAACAGCACCAAAAAAGAGAGGAGTGGCAATACTAATCTCAGAAAAAATAAATTTCAAGGCAAAAACCACTATAAAAGACAAGGAAGGACATTATATAATGATTAAAGGGAAAATCCATCATGAGGACATAACCATAATAAAAATCTACACACCCAATAACACAGTACATAACACATAAAACAAAATACATAAAATAAACTCTAAAAGCACTGAAAAATGAAATTGAGAGTTCCACAATAATAGCAGGAGACTTCAACACACCATTCTCCGTAAAGTACAGGACATCTAGAAAGAAACTCAACAAAGATACAGGAGATCTAAAGGCCACAAAAAGCCAGCTTAACCTCAGAGACATATGTAGAACACTCCATTCAAAAGCAGCAAAGTGTACATTCTTTTCAATGAACGTGGAGCATTTTCCAGATTAGGCCATGTCTTAAGTCACAAAGCAAACCTCAACAAAACCCAAAACATTGAGATAATACAAAGCATCTTCTCTGATTGCAACATTATAAAAGTGAAAATTAATAACTGGAAGAGCAAGAGAACAAAAAATCCAGTATGTGGAAACTGAAAAACACCTTGCTTAAAATCCACTGGGTAATAGAATAAATCAAAGATGAAATAAAAATTGTACTAGAATCTAACGAGAAAGAAAACACATCATACCAAAACCTCTGGGACAGAGTAAAGACAATGCTCAGATGTCAATTTTAGCAATAGGTGCACTCATCTTAAAAAAAGAGACAAAATCAAAACATTAGGTACAAAACTCAAGCAAATAGAAAAAGGACAGCAAAAGAAGCCCACAGCCACCAGAAGAAAGGAAATAATAAAGATTAAAGCAGAAGTAACTGAAATAGAGAATAGAAAAACAAAATCAACAAAACCAAAAAGTTGGTTCTTTGAAAAGATCAACAAAATTGTCAAACCTTTGGCCAAATTGACAAAAGAAAAACAGGACAGGATGAAAATAATTTGAATAAGAGATGAAGTTGGGGACATTACAACAGACCCAACTGGAATAAAACGTATCCTAAGAGAGTACTATGAAAACCTATACTTCAACAAATATGAAAACCTAGAAGAAAAATTTCTAGAAACATACTACCTACCTAATATAACACAAACTGAGATAAAAAATCTGAACAGACCCATAAGAGAAGAGATTGAAATGGTAGTAAAAAAAAAAAAAAACCTCCAAAGAACAACAACAAAAAAACCCTGGCCCAGATGGCTTCACTGGAGATTTCTACCTAACATTCAGAGAGAAACATGCACCAGTACTACTCAAACTATTTCAGAACATAGAAAAGGAAGGGATACTTCCAAATTCATTTCATGAATCCAGCATAACCCTGATACCAAAACCAGGTAAGCATGTCACACGTACAAAAAAGAAAATTACACACCAATATCTCTCAGGAATATAGATGCAAAAATTCTCAACAAAATTCTAGCCAATAGAATTCAACATGATTAAAAAAAAACACTCCCCATCAAAATGGGATTCATACCAGGTATGCAAGGATGGTTGAACATTAGAAAATGCAACAACGTAGTCCACCACATAAACAGAATAATCACATGATCATCTCAATCGACACAGAAAAAGCATTCATGATTAAGAAAAACTCTCAATAAATTAGGTATAGAATGGAAATTCCTCCAGCATCTATATAAAACCAACAGCCAACATCATTCTTAACAGAAAGAAGCTGAATACATTCCCCCTGAGAACAGGAACAAGACAAGGATGCTCTTTATTGCTACTCCTATTTAACATTGTGATGGAAGTCCTAGCTTGAGCAATAAGACAATATAAAGAAATAAACAGCTTCCAAATTGGCAAGGAAGAAGTAAAACTACCCTTATTTGCAGATGATATACTAACATGGAAACCCTGGTGGTGTAGTGGTTAAGTGTTATGGCTGCAAACCAAAAAGTCAGGAGTTCAAATCCACCAGGCACTCCTTGGAAACTCTATGGGGCAGTTCTACTCCGTCCTATAGGGTTGCTGTGAGTCAGAATCGACTCAACGGCAGTGGGTTTTGTTTTTTTATACTATACCTAGAGAACACAAAGGACTCCACAAGGAAACTCATGGAATTGATAGATTCAGCAGCCTAGCAGAGTACAAGATAAACAAAAATTATTTGGATTCCTATACAACAATAAAGAGAACTAAGAAAAGGGAATCAGGAAAGCAATAATAGCCCCTAAAGGAATAAAATACTTAGGAATAAATCTACCCAGGGACCTAAAAGACCTATACAAAGAAAACTACAAAACACTACTGCAAGAAACCAAACGAGACCTACGTAAACGGAAAAATACACCACGCTCATGAATGAATACGTACACTCAACATTGTGAAAATGTCAATTCTACCTAAAATGATCTACAAATACAATGTAATCCCAATCCAACAGCATTCTTTAATGAGATGGAAAATTTAATCATTAACTTTATATGGAAAGGAGAGAATACCCTGATAAGTATAGCATAACTGAAGAAGAATACAGTAGGAGGACTTCCAATACCAGACTTTGGAACCTGCTATACAGCTATGGTAGTCAAAACAGCCTGGTACTGGTACAAATGACAGACACATTGACCGATGGAACAGAACCAAGAACATAGATGTAAGCCCATCTACCCTCAATTACCTGATCTATGACAAAGGCCCAAAGTCCGTTAAATGTGGAAGACAGTCTTTATAACAAATGGTATTGGCAAAACAGGATGTCCATCTGTAAAAATATAAAACTGGACCCATACCTAACACCATACACAAAAAAAAACTAATTCAAAATGGATCAAAGACCTAAATATAAAACCAAAACCTATAAAGGTCATAGAAGAAAAGGCAGGATCAATACCAGAGACCCTAATACATGGCATAAATAGCATACAGACCATAACTAACAATACACAAACACCAGAAGATAAACTAGATAACTGGAATCTTCTAAAAATTAAATATTTATGCTCATCAAAAGGTTTGACCAAAAGAGTAAAAAAAAAGAATTTACAGGCTGGGGAAAAAAATTTGGCTATGGCAAAACCTACAAAGGTCTAATCTCTAAAACCTACGGGCACTTCACCAAAGAAGACATTCAGACAGCTAACAAACACATGAGGACATGCTCTAGATCACTACCCATTATAGAAATGCAAATCAAAACTAAAATCAGATACAATCTCACGTGAACATTACTGGCACAAATCAAAAAAACAGAAAACAACAAATGTTGGAGAGGCCGTGGGGCTGCTGGAACTTTCTTATGCGCTTCTGATGGGAATGTAAAATGGTACAACTATTTTAGAAAATAATATGGCACTTCCTTAAAAAGCTAGATATAGAAATACTGTACAATCCAGCAATCGCACTCCTAATACATACCCTACAGGACTAAGAGCCATCACAGGTATAGACATATGCACATCCAGGTTCATTGCAGCATTAGTCACAGTACCAATAAAATGGAAATGACCTAAGTCACCATTAACATATGAATGGATAAACAAACTATGGTACATATGGAATACTACACAACAATAAAGAACAATGATGAATCCGCAAAACATCTCATAATATGGATGAATCTGGAAGGCATTTTGCTGAGTGTAATAAGTTAATCACAGAAGGACAAATATTGTATGGGACCACTATTATAAAAATTGTGAAAAGGTTTACAGAAGGAAAGGGACAATCTTTGATGGTTACTAGGGTGGGAGCGAAAGGATGGGAAGGCAAAAACACTAACTAGACAATCAATAAGTGATAACTTTGGCGAATGGTAAGACAGTATACAATGCTGGGGAAGTCAACAGAACTTGACCAGGCAAGGTCGTGGAAGCTTCACAGACACATCCAAACTCCCTGAGGGACCAAATTACAGGGCCGAGGCCTGGGAACCACAGTCTCAGGGGACATCCTGCTCAATTGGCATAACATAGCTAATGAAGAAAGTGTTCTACATCCTACTTTGGTGAATAGTGTCTGGGGTCTTAAAAACTTGTGAGTGGCCATCTAAGATACTCCACTGGTCTCACTCTGTCTGCAGCAAGGGAGAATGAAAAAGAAAAAGACACAAGGGAAAGATTAGTCCAAAGGACTAATGGACCACAACTACCACAGCCCCCACCAGACTGAGTCCAGAACAACTAGATGGTGCCTAGCTACCACCACCGACTGCTCTGACAGAGATCACAACAGAGGGTCCCAGACAGAGCTGGGGAAAAACGTAGAACAAAATTCTAACTCGCCAAAAAAAAAAAAAGACTTACTGGTCTGACAGAGACTAGAGAAACCCTGAGAGTATGGCCCCTGGACACTCCTTTAACAGCACTGAAGTTACTCCTAAGATTCACCCTTCAGCCAAAGATTAGACAGGCCGATGAAACAAAATGAGACTAAATGGGCGGAGCAGCTCAGGGACAGGGACGAGAAGTGAGAAGGGGACAAGAAAGCTGGTAATGGGAAACCCCAGGTCCAGAGGGGAAGAGTGTTGACATGTTGTGGGGTTGGCAACCAATGTCACTAAACAATATGTGTATTAATTTTTTTAATGAGAAACTAATTTGCCCTGTAAAACTTCATGTAAAATACAGTTAAAGAAGAAAGAAAAAAAGAGTTAAACGTAGCAAAAAAAAAAAAAAAAATCCTGGCTTTCAAGAGCACTGTCGCTCTATGGACTTTAAAAAGTCTAGTTTGAATCACAAAGCTGGGCAAAAACTTGTTTTAGCCAATATCAACCCTTTTCTTTGCTGGGGCAGTAAGCTTCCATCTCGTTATTTGGCAGGAAGGCTGGGTGGAAAAGTGTGAAAGGATGAATTCCAGATACGGGAAAGTGCATTATTATCTCATCACTATGTAGATGAAAGCTGTTAATGAGGGTGAGGGAAAATTTCAAAACACTGAGAGCCAGAGTGTCAAATAGCAAGTCCATGGGTATGTTATAACTGGAGTTTCATGACAGGAGTTGGGTTGGGGATGAAAACCCCATATATATATATACATATATATCTTTTACTTCTGTGTAGTAGTATAGTATATGTATACGTTAATTAGGTTTGATAGAATTATTCATCTGAGAAAAACAAACAAAAACTTATACATTAACATTATCCAAATGCAGCTATATCTTTGCTCAGTCTGTTATTTGATAGACATTCTACAATATATAAATATAAGAGAAAAGGGTAAATTTAAAACGGTATTTGGTTACAAGTTTTTGTCTTCCCATTTTTTTTTTACTTAATATAAAGATTGCCCAGTAATGCAAAAATTAGATATAAATTAAATCAAGTAATTTAAACTTCCAAATTTAAAGATCTTAGAATTACAACAAAAAAAGAATTACAAATTAAGCTAAAACACTAAATCCACACAATTTGAAGCATTAAATAATAATCATCCACACAGTGGATGATTTTATGTGTGAGGAGCCCGCCCTCATTAAAATTGCCTGGGTGGACACAGCCTTCCTGGAAAATAAGCTCTCCATAGATAGCGTCCTATATGTGGTTATACCTCTGCGACTTATTTTGGTCTCCTATGGTCTGAAGGAAGAGTTTCAAGCTGCACTGATGGCACTGGAGAAAAACAAGGCCCTAGGAATTAACTGAATACCAACTGAGATGTTTCAATAAACAGATGTAGCACTGGAAGTGCTCACTTGTCTATGCCAAGAAATATGGAGGACAGCTACCTGGTCAACCGACTGGAAGAGATTTGTATTTATGCCTACTCCCAAGAAAGGTGATCCAACCAAATGCTGAAATTATCAAATAATATTATCACATGCAAGTGAAATTTTGTTGAAGATCATTCAAAAGCTGCTGCAACAGTATATCGATAGGAAGCTGCCAGTAATTCAAGCCAGATTCACAAGAGAACATGGAACCAGGGATACCATAGCTGATGTCAGATGGATTCTGGCTGAAAGCAGAGAATACCAGAAAGATGTTTACCTGTGTTTTATTGACTACGAAAAGGCATTCAACTGCGTTTATTATATTAAATTAAGAACAATATTGTGAAGAACAGGAATTCCAGAGCACTTAATTGTGCTCATGAGGAACCTGTACATAGATCAAGAGGCAGTCATTCAAACAGAATAAGAGGATACTTTATGCTTTTAAGTCAGGAAGTGTGTGTCAGGGTTGTATTCTTTCTTTGTACCTAATCAATCTGTATACTGAGTAAATAATCAGAGAAACTTGACTGCATGAAGAATGGGCATCGGATTGGAGGAAGACTCATTAACAACCTGTGTTATGTAGATGACATGAAGCACTTACTGTTGAAGATCAAAGTCGCCAGCCTTCAGTATGGATTACATCCCAAATAAAGAAAACAAAAATCCACACAGTTGGACCAATAGGCAACATTATGATAAATGGAAAAAAGACTGAAGTTGTCAAGTATTTCATTCTATTTGGATCCACGATCAATACCCATGGCAGGAGCAGTCAAGAAATCAAATGATGCATTGCATTGGACAAACTTGCTCCAAAAGACCTTTTTAAAGTGTTGAAAAGCAAAGATGTCACGTTGAAGAATAAGGTGCATCTGACCCAAGCTATGGTATTTTCAATATCCTCGTATGCATGCAAAAGCTGTATGATGAATAAGGAAGACTGAAGAAGCACTGACGCCTTTGAATTGTGGTGTTGGTGCAGAATATACCATGGACTGCAAAAAAACAAACAACTCTATCTTCGAAAAAGTACAACCAGAATATTCCTTAGAAGCAAGGATGAAGAGACTGCATCTAACATACTTTGGATATGTTATCAGGATGGATCAGTCCCTAGAGAAGGACATCATGCTTGGTAAAGTAGAGTGTCAGCAAAAAAGAGGAATACCCTCAACAAAATGGATTCACACAGTGGCTACAACAAGATTCAAGCACAACAACAAGTGTGAGGATGGCGCAGGACCGGGCAGTGCTTCTTTCTGTTGTACATAGGGGTGCTATGAGTCGGAACCAACTGAATGGCATCTAACAACAACAACACAGCTGCATTGTGAGGAGTATGGTGAGGATAAAATCAGCTGAAGGCTAATTAAAGCATTTGGGACCTGTGGGTCTCATATGGTTGTTATGTTTTGTTCTCTGGGACTAAAATTTCTGTCTACATAGAGTACGAAAGCTAGTACACACAACACATGGAAGCAGAGCAATATTCTTTACCCTTTTCTATGTCATAGTGACTCCCTCACTGAATTCTGTGATCTATGCCTTGAGAGACAGAGAGGTTAAGTGGGCTCTGAAAAGGCTGCTGGTAAGACACCCAAGATAGGGAGACATGTGAGATATATTCATGCAATTCCTCAGATGCTGGGAACTTTGAGGTACATCTCATTATGATTTCTCCTTTCATTTAGGAGGAGTGCAGCTAAATCACCTAAATAAAAATTGGTATGAAACATCTTTTTTTTTTAATTAACTTTTATTAAGCTTCAAGTGAACGTTTACAAATCCAATCAGTCTGTCACATATAAGTTTACATACATCTCACTCCCTACTCCCACTTGCTCTCCCCCTCTTGAGTCAGCCCTTTCAGTCTCTCCTTTCTTGACAATTTTGCCAGCTTCCCTCTCTCTCTATCCTCCCATCCCCCCTCCAGACAAGAGTTGCCAACACAATCTCAAGTATCCACCTGATATAATTAGCTCACTCTTCATCAGTGTCTCTCTCCCACCCGCTGACCAGTCCCTTTCATTTCTGATGAGTTGTCTTCGGGGATGGTTCCTGTCCTGTGTCAACAGAAGGTCTGGGGAGCATGGCCGCCGGGATTCCTCCAGTCTCAGTCAGACCATTAAGTTTGGTCTTTTTATGAGAATCTGGGGTCTGTATCCCACTGATCTCCTGCTCCCTCAGGGGTCCTCTGCTGTGCTCCCTGTCAGGGCAGTCATCGATTGTGGCCGGGCACCAACTAGTTCTTCTGGTCTCAGGATGATGTAGGTCTCTGGTTCATGTGGCCCTTTCTGTCTCTTGGGCTCTTAGATGTCTTGTGGCCTTGGTGTTCTTCATTTTCCTTTGCTCCAGGTGGGTTGAGACCAATTGATGCATCTTAGATGGCCGCTTGTTAGCATTTAAGACCCCAGATGCCACATTTCAAAGTGGGATGCAGAATGATTTCATAATAGAATTATTTTGCCAATTGACTTAGAAGTCCCCGCAAACCATGTTCCCCAGACCCCCGCCCTTGCTCCGCTGACCTTTGAAGCATTCATTTTATCCTGGAAACTTCTTTGCTTTTGGTCCAGTCCAATTGAGCTGACCTTCCAAGTATTGAGTGTTGTCTTTCCGTTCACCTAAAGCAGTTCTTATCTACTGATTAATCAATAAAAAACCCTCTCCCACCCTCCCTCCCTCCCGCCCTCGTAACCACAAAAGTATGTGTTCTTCTCAGGTTTACTATTTCTCAAGATCTTATAATAGTGGTCTTATACAATATTTGTCCTTTTGCCTCTGACTAATTTCGCTCAGCATAATGCCTTCCAGGTTCCTCCATGTTATGAAATGTTTCACAGATTCGTTACTGTTCTTTATCGATGCGTAGTATTCCATGGTGTGAATATACCACAATTTATTTACCCATTCATCCGTTGATGGACACCTTGGTTGCTTCCAACTTTTTGCTATTGTAAACGGCTGCAAAAAACATGGGTGTGCATATATCTGTTTGTGTGAAGGCTCTTGTATCTCTAGGGTATATTCTCAGGAGTGGGATTTCTGGGTTGTATGGTAGTTCTATTTCTAACTGTTTAAGATAACGCCAGATAGATTTCCAAAGTGGTTGTACCATTTTACATTCCCACCAGCAGTGTATGAGAGTTCCAATCTTTCCGCAGCCTCTCCAACATTTATTATTTTGTGTTTTTTGGATTAATGCCAGCCTTGCTGGTGTGAGATGGAATCTCATTGTAGTTTTAATTTGCGTTTGTCTAATGGCTAATGATCGAGAGCATTTTCTCATGTATCTGTTGGCTGCCTGAATATCTTCTTTAGTGAAATGTGTGTTCATATCCTTTGCCCACTTTTTGATTGGGTTGTTTGTCTTTTTGTGGTTGAGTTTTGACAGAATCATGTAGATTTTAGAGATCAGGCGCTGGTCGGAGATGTCATAGCTGAAAATTCTTTCCCAGTCTGTAGGTGGTCTTTTTACTCTTTTGGTGAAGTCTTTAGATGAGCATAGGTGTTTGATTTTTAGGAGCTCCCAGTTATCGGGTTTCTCTTTATCATTTTTGGTAATGTTTTGTATTCTGTTTATGCCTTGTATTAGGGCTCCTAGGGTTGTCCCAATTTTTTCTTCCATGATCTTTATCGTTTTAGTCTTTATGTTTAGGTCTTTGATCCACTTGGCGTTAGTTTTTGTGCATGGTGTAAGGTATGGGTCCTGTTTCATTTTTTTGCAAATGGATATCCAGGTATGCCAGCACCATTTGTTAAAAAGGCTATCTTTTGCCCAATTAATTGACACTGGTCCTTTGTCAAATATCAGCTGCTCATACGTGGATGGATCTATGTCTGGGTTCTCAATTCTGTTCTATTGGTCTATGTGCCTGTTGTTGTACCAGTACCAGGCTGTTTTGACTACTGTGGCTGTATAATAGGTTCTGAAATCAGGTAGAGTGAGGCCTCCCACTTTCTTCTTCTTTTTCAGTAGTGCTTTGCTTATCCGGGGCTTCTTTCCCTTCCATATGAAATTGGTGATTTGTTTCTCTATCCCCTTAAAATATGACATTGGAATTTGGATCGGAAGTGCGTTAAATGTATAGATGGCTTTTGGTAGAATAGACATTTTTACTATGTTAAGTCTTCCTATCCATGAGCAAGGTATGTTTTTCCACTTAAGTATGTCCTTTTGAATTTCTTGTAGTAGAGCTTTGTAGTTTTCTTTGTATAGGTCTTTTACATCCTTGGTAAGATTTATTCCTAAGTATCTTATCTTCTTGGGGGCTACTGTGAATGGTATTGATTTGGTTATTTCCTCTTCGGTGTTCTTTTTGTTGATGTAGAGGAATCCAAGTGATTTTTGTATGTTTGTTTTATAACCTGAGACTCTGCCAAACTCTTCTATTAGTTTCAGTAGTTTTCTGGAGGATTCCTTAGGGTTTTCCATGTATACGATCATGTCATCTGCAAATAGTGATAACTTTACTTCCTCCTTGCCAATCCGGATACCTTTTATTTCTTTGTCTAGCCTAATTGCCCTGGCTAGGACTTCCAGCACGATGTTGAATAAGAGCGGTGATAAAGGGCATCCTTGTCTGGTTCCCGTTCTCAAGGGAAATGCTTTCAGGTTCTCTCCATTTAGAGTGATATTGGCTGTTGGCTTTGCATAGATGCCCTTTATTATGTTGAGGAATTTTCCTTCAATTCCTATTTTGGTAAGAGTTTTTAACATAAATGGGTGTTGGACTTTGTCAATGCCTTTTCTGCATCAATTGGTAAGATCATGTGGTTTTTGTCTTTTGTTTTATTTATGTGATGGATTACATTAATGGTTTTTCTGATATTAAACCAGCCTTGCATACCTGGTATAAATCCCACTTGATCAGGGTGAATTATTTTTTTGATGTGTTGTTGGATTCTATTGGCTAGAATTTTGTTGAGGATTTTTGCATCTATGTTCATGAGGGATATAGGTCTATAATTTTCTTTTTTTGTAATGTCTTTACCTGGTTTTGGTATCAGGGAGATGGTGGCTTCATAGAATGAGTTGGGTAGTATTCCGTCATTTTCTATGCTTTGGAATACCTTCAGTAGTAGTGGTGTTAACTCTTCTCTGAATGTTTGGTAGAACTCTGCAGTGAAGCCGTCTGGGCCAGGGCTTTTTTTTGTTGGGAGTTTTTTGATTACCGTTTCAATCTCTTTTTTTGTTATGGGTCTATTTAGTTGTTCTACTTCTGACTGTGTTAGTTTAGGTAGGTAGTGTTTTTCCAGGAATTCATCCATTTCTTCTAGGTTTTCAAATTTGTTAGAGTACAATTTTTCATAATAATCTGAAATGATTCTTTTAATTTCATTTGGTTCTCTTGTGATGTGGTCCTTCTTGTTTCTTATTCGGGTTATTTGTTTCCTTTCCTGTATTTCTTTAGTCAGTCTAGCCAATGGTTTATCAATTTTGTTAATTTTTTCAAAGAACCAGCTTTTGGCTTTGTTAATTCTTTCAATTGTTTTTCTGTTCTCTAATTCATTTAGTTCAGCTCTAATTTTTATTATTTGTTTTCTTCTGGTGCCTGATGGATTCTTTTGTTGCTCAGTTTCTATTCGTTCAAGTTGTAGGGACAGTTCTCTGATTTTGGCTCTTTCTTCTTTTTGTATGTGTGTATTTATCGATATAAATTGGCCTCTGAGCACGGCTTCTGCTGTGTCCCAGAGGTTTTGATAGGAAGTATTTTCATTCTCATTGCTTTCTATGAATTTCCTTATTCCCTCCTTGATGTCTTGTATAACCCAGTCTTTTTTCAGGAGGGTATTGTTCATTTTCCAAGTATTTGATTTCTTTTCCCTAGTTTTTCTGTTATTGATTTCTACTTTTATTGCCTTGTGGTCTGAGAAGATGCTTTGTAATATTTCGATGTTTTGGACTCTGCAAAGGTTTGTTTTATGACCTAATATGTGGTCTATTCTAGAGAATGTTCCATGTGCGCTAGAAAAAAAAGTATATTTTGCAGCAGTTGGGTGGAGAGTTCTGTATAAGTCAATGAGGTCAAGTTGGTTGATTGTTGTAATTAGATCTTCCGTGTCTCTATTGAGCTTCTTACTGGATGTCCTGTCCTTCTCCAAAAGTGGTGTGTTGAAGTCTCCTACTATAATTGTGGAGGTGTCTATCTCACTTTTCAATTCTGTTAAAATTTGATTTATGTATCTTGCAGCCCTGTCATTGGGTGCATAAATATTTAATATGGTTATGTCTTCCTGATCAATTGTCCCTTTTATCATTATATAGTGTCCTTCTTTATCCTTTGTGGTGGATTTAAGTCTAAAGTCTATTTTGTCAGAAATTAATATTGCTACTCCTCTTCTTTTTTGCTTATTGTTTGCTTGATATAATTTTCTCCATCCTTTGAGTTTTAGTTTGTTTATGTCTCTAAGTCTAAGGTGTGTCTCTTGTAGGCAGCATATAGATGGATCGTGTTTCTTTATCCAGTCTGTGACTCTCTGTCTCTTTATTGGTGCATTTAGTCCATTTACATTCAGCGTAATTACAGATAAATAAGTTTTCAGTGCTGTCATTTTGATGCCTTTTTATGTGTGTTGTTGACAATTTCATTTTGAAACATCCTTTTAATGACATCCTAAGTTACCTAGGATTCTAAATCCCTCTTATCCTCCTTTCTGGAAATGTTATGTGTTTCTTTTTTGGCTACTTTGTAAATATTCTATGAAAAAATAAATAAAAGTACAAAACCAAAAACCAAACCCGTTGCTGTTGTGTCGGTTCCAACTCATAGTGACCTTATAGGACAGAGTAGAGCTGCCTCATAGGGTTTCCAAGGAGTGCCAGTTGGGTTCAAACTGCTGACCTTTTGGTTAGTAGCCGAACTGCTAATTACTGTGCCACCAGGGTTTCCAAATATAGATATATGCATATGTATTTGTATACTTTCATAAATTAGAGTTTTTGGATCCCTGGTGGTGCAGTGGTTAAGAGACAGCTGGTAACGAAAAGGTCAGCAGTTCAAATCCACCACCTGCTCCTTGGAAACCCTATAAAGCATTCTACTTTGTCCAATAAGGTTGCTATGAGTCAAAATTGACTTGTTGGCAATGGGTTTGATTTGGGTTTTCTTAGAGTTATTGTTCTAAAACTATTGCTGTTGAGTAGATTCTGACTGATGGCCACCCTATATGTTACAGAGTAGAACTGAGCTCTATAGGGTTTTCTTGGCTCTAATCTTCATGGAAGCATGTTGTCAGGCCTTTCTTCCATGCTGCTACAGGGTGGGTTCGAATTGTCAAGCTTTACCTAAGTAGTTGAGTGCAAAGCATTTGTGCCATCCAGAGACTTCTCAAGTGACTGATTTAATGACATGACTGACATAGTTATGACAAACATAGTTGCACATCATGGAACTAAATCTTCTACTTCATGGAGGTAGAGCTCAGATCATAGCTGTAGAAATTTGAGTTTATATGGGAATGCTCCCTATTTCTTGCCAGGTCTCACATCCCATAGTACTACAGACAGTGGGTGTTCTGTTGGTAGTTTACGTGAAAGTGTGGAGCTTAATTGGAAGACACACAAATATCTGACTCTTTTCCTTACTTGGAGTATTACTGGTTCTTGTTCAGCCAGTAGAGGCCTCTGGTACTAAGTGCATCCAGGGGTTTTCCTCATCTCTCTCACCCACAGAGGAAGACCCCAAGAGAGATGTGCCATGAGGCTGAATGTTTCTCTTTTATGTATCCCTCATGTATTCCTGAATTCCTAGCTAAATATGCAAATACAAGTTTAAGTTTCATCATTAACCCTGAATATTTAAATTTCACAAAAGTAAATAAATTGATGTACAAATAATAAAAAATAGCTGTATTTTTCATTTGCATAGTGTTTTTATTGATATTATAATTTGATAAAATACACAAAATTATTTTCATATTGAATATAAAATTGTTATCTGTTCTGGTAATTTTTAAATTTAAAGATATTGGTTTGTTTTCTATATGTGCAAAATAGGTATTTATTTATAGAATGTTATCAAGATTTCTATTGGCTTTATAATTAGATGCTGCTTAGGCATATTTGTTGCATGTTACTTTATACAGTTTTTTTTATATATAAAGAAATAAACGCTTTAATAGGGATTGTCACTAGGGAATCATTTTAATACAAACAAATAAATGTAGCCAAATACAGCATGAAGTTGAATGGGGTGGTTTCAAAAAAACTAAAAGCGTATAAACTTTGGAGAAGAAAAGCATGATCTAGTCAGAAAGCCATCAAAAATATCACTTATTTATCTAGATTTTATGTCTCTCTGTTCACAAAATATAATCCAATTGACATTGATAAATGTGTCACTAATAGATTAATAAATATGATCACATTTAAGTCAAATTTTCATTGGTGAATTAGGTTAGGCAAGGCTAACGCCTAATAAGCAATGTAATTACCTGGGTCATTTAAAATAGTGTAATTTACAACAGACAAAGTATAAAGAAAATGATAAAATGGTAACCTTACATTCATAATAAGAATATAAATTTTTAATGCTTTTCGCATATTTTTTACATTTTTAAAATAATTTTATTTTTGTTGTTGAATATACACAGTGGAACACATACCAATTCAACAATTCCTACTTGCACAATTCAGTAACATTGATTACATTTCATGAGTTGTGCAACCCCTCTCACCCTCCTTTCCAAGTTGTTTGTCCCCCAATAACATAAACTCAGTATTAGTTCCTTTCTATCTTTTGAGTTGTTGTGGTCAATTTGACCCACACAGATAGATCTTAAAAGAGCACAAAGCTCAAGACAGTCGTTCTTTACTAGTTAAGCTAAACTATTGTTTGATTTTAAGATGATTTCAGGGACTATTTTGGGTTTAAGGTTTAACATTTTAAAGATTATCTCACGGCAATAGTTTCACCAATTCATTCAGCCTCCTTGGCTCCAGAAAATCTGGATTCCATGAGAATTGCATTTCTGTTCTACATTTTCTTCCCTTTGACCTCGATTCTTCTAGAGACCCTGTGACAAAAATATTTAGTAGTGGTAGGCAGTCACCATCCATTTCTGGCCTCGTGGCAGTGGAGGCAGTTGTTCATGGAGGCAATTAGTCACACATTCCATTTTCTCCTCCTATTCCTGACTCCCTTTCTTCTTCTGTTGCGCCAGACAAATGGATGCCTGTTTGCGAGCTTTTAAGACCAAAGGCACTACGCAACAAAATAGGAGGTATTAGGCCTAATCACATTAGGCCAGTTAACATGGACGCTCTGTGAAAACATGACCCTAAGCCTCCAAACCAAGGAGTCAAATCCCATGAGGTATTTGGTTGTACATAAGCAGCTTCAGCAGCTACTCTTTTTGTGTTTGTTTGTTTGTTGTCAATATTGTAAATATATCTATCAAACAATTTTTGCCAATTCAACTTTTTACAAGTGTACAACTTATTGAAAGTAACATTAACCAGTATTGAATGTAACATTAACCAGTTTTTCAATTCTACCCTTAATCAATGTAATTTTCCCATCACTCTTGACCAAAACTCAGTGCTCCATAAGCAATAACCGCCCCACTTTTCCCTTCCTCCTGTCCCTGGTAACCACTAATGAACTTTGATCTCTATACATTTTCTATATTAGGTCATACAATATTTGTCTTTTTGTTATTGTCTTATTTCACTCAGCATAACATCTTTAATGTCTATCCATATGGTAGCATGCATCAAAACTTCTTTTTTCTTACTGGCTGAGTAATATTCCATTATATCTGTGTACCACCTGTTGTTTTTCCACTCATCCACTGATAGTATTACGTTGTTTCTACTTTTTCACTATTGTGAATAGTGCTGCAATGAACATGGGTATATAATTAATTATGTGTTTGAGTCTCTTCTTTCAAGACTTTAGTGTATATAACTAGGAATGAAATTACAAGGTAATATGTTGTTATTGTTGTTGTTAGGTGCTGTTGAGTTGGTTCTAACTCATAGTGACCCTATGTTTCACAGCAGAAAATACTGTCCAGTCCTGCTCCATGCTCACAATTGTTGTTAAGCTTGAGCCCATTGTTTCAGCCACTGTGTCAATCCATCTTGTTGAAGGCCTTCCTTTTTTACACTGACACTGTACTTTACTAAGCCCAGTGTCCTACTCCAGGGACTGATCCCTCCTGACAACATGTCCAAAGTATTTAAGACGTAGTCTTACCATCCTTGTTTCTGAGGAATATTCTGATTGTACCTCTTCCCAGACAGAGGTTCATTTTTTTAGCAGTCCATGGTATATTCAATATTCTTCACCAAGACCACAATTCGAAGGCATCAATTCTTCTTCAGTCTTCCTTATTCATTGTTCAGCTTCACATGTACGTAAAGCGATTGAAAAAACCATGGCTTGGGTCAGGGGCACCTTTAGTCTTCAAGGTGATGTCTTTGCTTTTCAAACTTTAAAGAGGTCTTTTGCAGCAGATTTGAGCATTGCAATGTGTCTTTTGATTTCTTGACTGCCACTTTCATGGGTGTTGACTGTGGACCAAGTAAAATGAAATCCTTGACAACTTCAATCTTTTCTCCATTTACCATGATGTTGCCTATTGGTTCAGTTGTGAGGATTTTTGTTTTCTTTAGTTGAGGTGTAATCCATACTAAAGGCTGTAGTCTTTGTAAGTGCTTCAAGTCCTCTTCACTTTCAGCAAGCAAGCTTGTGTTATCTGCATAATGCAGGTTTTTAATGAGTCTTCCTGCAATCCTGATGCCCTGTTCTTTTTCATATAGTCCAGTTTTTTTTTTTCATTCGCTCATGTGGTATCACTAAAAATGAAAAGAAACAGCTACAAACATCCATTAATTATCAGAACCTGGAACATACGAAGTATGAATCTAGGAAAATTGGAAATCATCAAAAATGAAATGAAATGCACAAATATCAATATTCTAGGCATTAATGAGCAGAAATGAACCAGTGCTGGCCACTTTGAATCAGACGATCATATGGTCTACTATGCCAGGAATGACAGCTTGAACAGGAATGGCTTGGAATTCATCCTCAAAAAGAACATTTCAAGATCTATCCTGAAGTACAGTGTTAACAGTGATAATATATTAACCATACGCCTACCAGGAAAACCAGTTAATATAACTATTATCCAAATTGACAAACCAACCGCTAAGGCCAAAGGTGAAGAAATGAAGATTTTTCCCAGCTTCTCCAGTCTGGGATCGAAAATGCAGTCAGGATGCATTGATAATTACTAGTGATTGGAATGGGAAAGTTAGAAAGAGAATAAGGATTGGTAGTTGGAAAATATGGCCTTGGTGATAGGAACAATGCTGGAGATCAAATGATGGAATTTTGCAAGACTGATGACTTCTTCATTGCAATTTCCTTTTTTCGCCAACATAAATGGTGATTATACACATGGACCTCGCCAGATGAAACACACAATAATCATATTGACTACATCTGTGGGAAGAGATGATGGAAAAGCTCTGTATCATCAGTCAGGACAAGTCTGGGGGTTGACTGTGGAACAGACCATCAATTGCTCCTATGTAAGTTTTTTTAAGTTCAAGCTGAAACTGAAGAAAATCAGAGCAAGTCCACGAGAGCTAAAATATGACCTTTAGTATATCCCACCTGAATTTAGAGACCATCTGAAGAATAAATTTGATGCTCCGAACACTAATGACTAAAGACCAAATGAGTTGTGAAATGACATCAAGGACATTATGTATGAAGAAAGCAAAAGGTCATTAAAAAGAGAGGAAAGAAAGAAAAGACATAATGGATGTCAAAAGAGACTCTGAAACTTGCTCTTGAACATTGAGCAGCTAAAGCAAAACGATGAAATGATCATACAAAGGATGTGAACAGAAGATTTCAAAGGGTGGCTCGAAGTATTATAATGACGTGCAAACAGCTGGAGATAGAAAACTAAAAGGAAAGAACACACTTGGCATTTCTCAAGCTGAAAGAACTGAGGAAAAAATTCAAGTCTCTAGTTGCAATAGTGAAGGATTCTATGGGGAAAATATTAGACGACTCAGGAAGCACCAAAAGAAGGTTGAAGGAATACACAGAATTATTATGCCAAAAAGAATTTGTTGATGTTCAACATTTCAAGAGGTAGCATATGATCAGGAACCAATGGTAGTGAAGGAAGAAGTCCAAGCTGCACTGAAGGCATTGGAGAAAAACAAGGATCCAGGAATTGACAGAATACCAAGTGAGATGTTTCAACAAATGGATGCAGCGCTGGGAGTGCTCACTTGTCTATGCCAAGAAATTTGGAAGACAGCTACCTGGCTAACCGACTGGAAGAGATCCATATTTATGTGAATCCCCAAGAGAGGTGATCCAACTGAATGCAGAAACTATGGAACAATATCATTAACATCACATGCAAGCAAAATTTTGCTGAAGATCATTCAAAAGTGGCTGCAGCAGTATATTGACATGGAACTTCCAGAAATTCAGGCTGGATTCAGAAGAGGACCTGGAACCAGGGATATCATTGCTGATGTCAGATAGATCTTGGGTGACAGCAGAGAAAACCAGAAGGATGTTTACCTGTGTTTTATTATTATTTTTTAATCTTAGCAATCCTGGTAGGAGTGAAATGGTATTTCATTGTGATTTTGATTTGCATTCCTCTGATGGCTAATGACACTCAACATCTTTTCATTGTTTGGTGGCCATTTGGACGTTGCTCTTTGGTGAAATATCTATTCACATCCCTTATCCATTTTATGACTGGGTTATTTATCTTTTTGTTGTTAATTTATGTTGTAAAGGTTTTGTATACCTTGTTTATTAGATTTTTATTGGTTACATGATTTCCAAAGATATTCTTACAGTAGGTAGCTTGACTTTTTTTTTTCTTTTGTTAAAGTCTTTTGATGACCAAATGTTTTTAATTTTTATGAGGTCCCATTTATTTAGTTTAAAAGCTGTTTGTGCCTCTATTAATATATTAGATAATCTATTGTTAAAAGTTAGGCCTCACAGCCTTGTTCCTGCAATTTATTCTAAAAATTTTATGGTTTTAGTTTCTAATTTAGGTCTTCAATCCATTTTGAATTTGTTTTTGTATATTGTGTGAGGCATGTATCCTGTTTGTCTCTCTTTTTTTTTTCTTCGTCAGTCTTTCTAAACTTTTGTCAATTTTGTTGATCTTTTCGAAGAAACTCCTTCTGGTTTTGTTGATTCTCTTTATTATTTTTGTGTTTTCAATTTCATTTATTTCTGCTCTGATTGTTCTTATTTATTTTCTTTTGGTAGATATAGGCTTAGTTTGTACTTCTCTTTCTAGTTCCTCAAGTTGTGGAGTTAGGTTGTTTATTTAAGATTTTTTTTTTTTATGTAGGCATTTATTGCTCTGAGTTTCCCTCTGAATACTGCCTTTGCTGCATCCCATCAGTTTTGGTATGTTGTGCTTTCCTTTTCATTTGACTCTAAGAAATTTGTGATTTCTCTTTTGATTTCTCCCTTGACCCATTGGTAGTTTAATAATGTGTTATTTAATTTCCATAGGTTTGTGTATTTTATAGTTTTTTTTTTTTTCTGTTTTCAATTTCTAGCTTCATTCCATTGTGGTCAGAGAAAATACTTTGCATGATTTCAATCTTCTTAAATTTATCAAGACTTCCTTTGTGACCTAACGTGTGGTCTTTTTGGTTTTTTTTTAATTACCCTTTAAGTGAAAGTTTACAAACCATCTGAAGAGTTGGCTTTGGGAATCGTTACTGTCTTGGGCTAAGAGAAGGTCTGGGGACTATGACTCTGGGGTCCTTCTAGTCTCAGTTAGACCATTAAGTCTGGTCTTTTTATAAGAATTTGGGGTCTGCATCCCACTGCTCTCCTGCTCCCTTGGGGGTTCTCTGTTGTGTTCCCTACCCAAAAAAACCCAGTGCCATCGAGTAGATTCCAACTCATAATTCCCTGTCAGGGCAGTAATTGATTGTAGCCGGGCATCATCTAGTTCTTCTGGTCTCAGGCTGATGTAGTCTCTGGTTTATGTGGCTCTTTCTGTCTCTTGGGCTAATAATTACTTTGTGTCTTTGGTGTTCTTCATTCTCCTTTGATCCAGGTGGGTTGAGACAAATTGATGCATCTTAGATGGCTGCTTGCTAGCATTTAAGACCCCAGATGAAGTGTGGTCTCTCTTGGCAAACATCCATGTTCATGGGGTCTTTGTGAGTGAACACTTTTGAAACATACTGGCCAGTTGTTTTGTAGAACATCTCTTTATTTGGGTTTGTTTAATATTATGTCATTATAAGATTGAGGTAATAAATTTTGGAAAAGAAAACCACAGAATTGATGCTCTATACTTCTCAATTTATCATAACAGAGTATATGTGACATGAATATATTAACTGTGATCACTTTGTTAACATGGTGTCTTCAGGTGTCGCATATTTAATTTTTTTCCCTTAGTAATTAATAACTTAGGATTGGTACTTTGAGACTATGAGATAAATGTTGGTCATTGTTATCATTGTTGTTATCGTCGGTGCTGAGAAAAATGTTCACCAAAGGTGAACACAGAGTATGATGATCAAAGTTAGAAAAGAATTTCTAACTATGACCAATAATTCAGGAATGTTTAATATGGAAAATATTAAGGGTAAGCTAATAAATGATAATATATATAAGTAAAACATTAAAATGTTCATTTTGGGTGTTTTATGTTCAATTGTTTTCAAAACAGTATATGTTTTGGTAACCCAGTCTATAATGAGGAATAACTATAAATGTGGTTAGCAGAAAGAAAATGGCTAAAATAAAATCAAATATTTGCAATGGATGTTGCTTGGTTGTATAAATATAGGTGAATTAAATTTTAATCTTTATGTAATTTACAAATATTCTATGAAAATATGTATTAAATTTGTTTTAAGAAAAAAATGTCCACAATTAAGTTTTTTACCATTTGTATCACATATAAACCAAAAAACCCATTGCCGTCAGTTCTGATTCACAGTCATCCTATAGGACAGAGTAGAATAGCTCCATAGGGTTTCCAGGGATGAGCTCGCAGATTTGAACTGTCAGCCTTTTGATTGGAGGCAAAAGCTTAACTGCTGCATGTTTATTGGAGAAACTTTAGAATAGAGATAAGAAGTCACTGGTAACATGATTTTCTAGAGAAACTACTGTTAACATTTCTTTTTGATCCTTTCAAAGTTATTTATAAACTTCTTATAAAAATAAAATGGTCCATACTCTACAAATTATTTTTTAACTCCTTTTAGTACTTAATAAATCATTCATGTCTTTCTAGATTAATAAAAATGCTTATAAATTATCATCTCTAATGCCTACATATAATTCTTGCTTATAGCTGTTATGTAATTGTTAACCAGTCAGTTATTTTTGCATTTTGGAGTTATTTCCATTGTTAATATTATACATGCAAGCAAATAGAACTTTAAAAGTATTATGTTTAAATGAATTGATATGACAGTTTGTAGCAAGGTAATATTAGGCAAAACACAAGCCTTAGTCATTAGTGAACATCACAAATGTTACCTGTTAGAAATATCCTAACTAGAAGTATCACACTCTGAGAGAAGACTGAATTGCTTTCTTTTGGGATAAACTTAAGTTAAATCATGGTAGCAGTCACAATGCTCCATTCTTTGTCACATTATAAGTATTGTATGTGTAGTTAATAATCCCTCACAGATCAAGTGTTAAAACAGCATCTCCCTGAGAACCAGATGTTCAAATCCAAGGAAATGCCTTTATAGGTTTCTAACCAGTTGCCATCAAGTCAGTTCCAACTCATGCTGACCCCATACGTGTCATAGTAGAACTATGCCCCAAGAAGTTTTCTATGGCTGATTTTTCCAAGGTAGATTGCCAGGCCTTTATTTCAAGTTGCCTCTGTGTAAACTCGACTCTTTCAGTTCCAAGCTGAATGTGTTAGCCATTTGTACCACCCAGGGACTCCTTATAGGTACCTAGAGCAACTGAATTGTCTAGTAACCATATTCATTTCTCTTAAGAGCAAGTCTTTGGATGATGTCCAAAAATATTGAGCTGGGATTCTTTTGTACAGATGTAATATTTTTTTAATTACATAAAATCTTGAAAACTATTTGTGTTATAGTCCAGTTTTCTTCTTCCGTCCTTGAATATTAACATTATTTCTCTTTCTTCTTAAAGCACTTTCAACTTAGGAACTCTTGATCAAAATTTCTCAAATTTTTCCTTTAATATTCTGTAATTGATACTTCTGAAACATCAGAGTTTGTTTTATTTTATTTTTCATGTTCACATATTTTTAGGATTTCCACACTGTCTCGGGCTGGGTTCTCTAGAGAATCAAAATGAGTAAAGTGTATAAGTATATACAGAGAGAGATTTATACCAGGGAAATGGCTCACATGCTTGTAGAGATGGCAACATCCCAAATCTGTGAGTCAGGATTGAGGCTTCTCCTGATTTATGTAGCTGAAGGGGCTGGCAAACTCAAGATCAACAGGTCAGAGACCAAGGCTCTTGCTCACAGGCTGTGAAGATCAGCGACTCCCAAGACAGACAGGCAAGACCACAGGTAAGCTACTGGCTCAAGTCTCAAGAACTGGAAGTTAGACAAACAGGAACCAGATGCAGGATCCAGAACAAGCAAAAGCCCGTGAGCATAGCTGTAATGTCCACGTATATTCCATGCAGGCCACATGCCCAAGAAAGTCCCTTTCAACTGACTGAGTACTCACAGCAGACCCCATCATGGAGTTAAGCACATCATATCAAATCTCATTATGAAAGTAATCACACCGTATGCCTGCCAAAACACTGAGAATCATGGCCTAGCCAAGTTGACACACAACCTTAACCATCGCACACACTCACAAAAAGACATCTTTGGCTCCATATGATATACCAGTAAATAATTTGATCCATTACCATTACACAGATTCCAACTCATAGTGACCCTAAAGGGCAGAGTAGGACTGTCTCACTGGGTTTCCAGAGAGCAGCTGGTGGATTTGAACCAATGACATTTTGATTAGCAACCAATGCTTAAGCGCCATACACCAGAGCTCCATCAATAACTAAAGTCGAACAAGTTATTAAGACCTTTTTTTACCAAATGCTATAGTGCACTTCATGCAGTTACTAGGAAATTAAGTCATGTGGGACAGCTATATGTGGATACACGTCCTCTTGTGGCCAGGGAAAGGTCAGACAGGCCTCTCAGGGGTGACAAAATGCCAAAGCCTATCGAGTGAGAATCTGCCAGGGTTCTGAGATATAACCTGGAAATTTATACTCTGTGTCTAGACTAAAATGTTTTAGGAAACCCGGCTAGTGCTGGACTCATCTTTAAAACTTTCCAGTACTCAAATGCCTTTCAGAATTTAACAATCAAGAGTTTAGTTCATCTTTAAAACTTTCCAGTACTCAAATGCCTTTCAGAATTTAACAATCAAGAGTTTAGTTCCGAGTACATAGATGTCTCCAAATTTACAATTACAGTTATTAAAGAAGCTCCTTACAAGACAGGGGAAACCATGGTGGCATAATGGTCAAGAGTTTGGCTGTTAACCAAAAGGTCAGCAGTTCAAATCCATCAAGCACTCCTTAAAAACCCTATGGGGCAGTTGTACTCTGTCCAGTAGGGTCGCTATGAGTCAGAATTGACTTGACAGCAATGGGTTTGGTTGTTGTTTTGTTTTACAAGACAGGTACAAGAATGCACAGTACTTTATTAGTTTATTTGTTTACTCCTGGGCTGTGTGTGCATCCTTTCCAAAGAGCAGATTGGCATGATCCTCACATACCTACCCATGAGTCAAAACTTTTTTCTTGCCCAGAGTTCTTTGGAGGGCTGCCTTGACTTCTTTGTTCCTTAAACTGTAGATGATGGGATTGAGCATGGATGTCACCACTGTATAGAAAAGGGCTAGGAGTTTGTCAACTCCTGGTGAATGGCTAGCTTTGGGCCTCAGGTAGGTGACTGATCCTGAGCCATAGAATAGTGTTACTACCAATAGGTGGGAAGAACAGGTGGAAAGAGCTTTATGGCGGCCTTCAGGTGAATGCATGACCAGCACGGCAGCTAGAATTCTGCCATAGGAAGCAATGGTCAATAAAAATGGGCTGGAAATGCAAAGGCTGACCACAACAAAGACTGCAGCCTCATTATGGGAGGTATCCCCACAAGCAAGTGCCAGGATAGGTGGGAGGTCACAGAAGAAGTGTTCTATCTCACAAGGACCACAGAAGTCCAAGGAGAAAATATAGTTGGTCTGGCCCACACTGACCAAGAATCCCACCCCCCAAGAAACCATTGCCAAACGGGCACACACCCCACGACTCATTTGTGCTGCATAGTGGAGTGGGGAGCATATGGCCGTATAGCGGTCAAAAGCCATGGCTGCCAAAAGGCAGCATTCACTGATACCAAATAATGTAAAGAAAAACATCTGTGTGGCACAGCCTTCCCGAGAGATCCCTCGAGCTTCACTCACAAGACTCTGCAGCATCTTGGGTATGACAGAACAGGTGTAGCCAATCTCCAAGAGGGACAAGTTGGCCAGGAAGAAGTACATGGGAGTGTGGAGGACTGGGTTGGTCCAGATGGCGAGGGCTATGAGGGCATTCCCTGTCAGTGATGCTAAGAACATGAGTAGGATGAGGGTAAACAGGAGGAAACACTCTTCAGTGACCTCAGAGAATTTGGCAAATGCAAAGCGTTTGACAGACATGCCATTATCCTCCCACAAGGAGCAATTGAAGTTGATGAGCTGAAAAAGAGAAAGGCAAAGCCTTCAGAAGGGTACCTTCAGATGAGGGAAACAAATTGTTACATTAATTTTAAAGAGCTCTGCTAAGTCAGAGAGGCAATTTGGTCCACAATTCCTTACCAGCAATTCTAAATTCAAAAGTTTTGAAATTATACTCATCCTCATACAATTTCAACCCCAAATCCTTTTCTATGTTCACTTTCTCAGCAGATGTGCCCAAAATACTCTTTGTCACCGAAGCATAGAATGAAAAAAAAAAAGATTCCAGGCCAGTTCTTTCTTTATCCTCTCCTTTAATCATGAAATACTACCAAATAAATGTCTTCTGATATCTCTTGTATCTATCTATATCTCCTCATTTCTATTAACACTGACTGTATTTCTTTTTCACTCATTCATTCAACAAGTATTTATTGCACGGAGTATTTGGCAGTTAGTGCTTTTCATCCTGAAATTTAGCAATGAATCAAAATCAGCCTCCCTCCCCACACGGAGCTTATATTTTAGTGAAGGAAACCTGAAATTAAATGATCTTTTAACAAATAGAAAATTAGTACAATGCATAGAATTAAAACCTGGGCATGTGCTGGAAACTGACAAATTTTGGTCCAAGAGGGCTCTTAACAGTGAGATCCATGAGCTGAGATGTGAACGAAAAGGAGGGGCAGACATGTGAAGATTGTATTACAGCCACTCATATCATGCCTGTACTGAACTACTGAGAAAACTTCATCACTGTAACTAATTTCTTTACTTTCAATATTTCTCATCTGTCATCCTTTCTCTAGCACAATGTTCTTTAGTAAAGGAAAATTATATGCAGTTAAAGTTCAAATTTATTTTTTTATAATATAAAACTCCTTTAATTTTCAAGTGTTTTCTAAAACAAATTTTATGCTTAAGCTAGCCTTGAAAATAAGCACAAAATTTACAAAGTTTCCTTTTTTTCACCCACAACAACTCAAGCACCCACACTGCAGCACTATTCTAGGTGCAAGTAAGAGACCTTTAACCTTAGAGACATGACTTCACTTTCTGGAACTGTGTTATCTCCTTTTCCTGAGAGTAAAAATAAAAATAAATCAAGTTGCCACTGTTAACTACTGACTTGCTTCAAACCCACTGCTGCCTCATGGAAAAGTTAATTTCTGATCAGTTTAAGATGTGATGAACCCAGCTCCTACTTTCCCCATTACAAAAAAGCAGCACTCTGTATTAGTAAAAAAATAAATAAATAATAAACCACTTTCCATACAAGAGTCGTTTCTGTTTCTAGTATTATAAAAATTTAATTTGAGCTTTTCTATAAATTTTCTTCCTCCAATGTTACTTTTGCTTACACTAGGCAAACCAAATATCTTTTTATACTGCTTTTCCTTTCCTAAGAAAAGTGCTGTACCTTGAAGACAAGCCATTTCCAGGACTAGTGATAAAAAGTAAAAAAAAAAAACTTTAAAGGTGAATCACCTTAATGAAGTAAAAAAATAAAAAGCAGTTGGCACTGAAGTAGCAATTCCAAATATCTGTGTATAAAAAATTTTAAAAGCTCTTTATTTATTTAGTATGAATATACCAATAGTCCAAAAGAACTATGTTTTAAAAACTTTCTGGCAAAAAAAAAAACAAAAACCTTTCAGTTCAGCCTAATAAAATGATATATAGAAAACATTCCACATTATTAAGTCTGTGTTAAAAAGTTCAGATTCTAAAGCACTTCTAAGGTATGGTATTCTGGGTGGCAAGTGTGTTTCTGCTGGCATTATGTTCTGTACGAAGTGTCTCTGATTGGCTCCAAATGACCTGTGACAGGCATGCTCCTCCTGATGGTGTGGGACTGTGAGAGGAGAGTCAAGCAAAGTCTCCCAGGGCTGCATGGAACTCTGCGAGACACTGGACAAGCTGCTGGAACTGGGGCCTCTCCTCCCCATCTAAGACCCAGCAACAGGCCATCACAGCAAGTAGTTCATCAGGACAGTTGATTGGCTGAGGTATTTAGTAGCCATCTTTCATGTATGCGGCCATTTCAAAGGGCTCGATGTCCACGTATGGCATCAAGCCCAGTGTCATGAGCTCCCACTGTGTTATTCCAAAGGCCCACACACACATTGCTAGTGCTGGAGAACCCATTGTTAACTAGACTTTCAAGAGCCATCCACTGAACTGGCCTGTTTTCATTGTCCTCCAGACAATGATAGTCCATGGGGAACAAGTCTCTGGAGAGGCCATTGTCTGTGATCTTAACTTGACGTGTATCATCAGTGACACAGTTCCTAGCAGCCAGTTCTTTGTGGATGACTTCCCTTCTGGCCGGATAGCTCATTCCACAGGCAATCTGAATGGCCAGGTTACAGAAATTGGCCTGTACTAATTTGCGCAGCCGTAAGAAAAATAATTTAAGATTCCACCAATTCATGTGAGGCAATATCACCATGGGTTTTTCTCCTTCCTCTATACACACATGCGTAACAGGAAGATTTCTGTGATGAAGGCCTCATAGCTTACAACTTTCAGTGAGCATCATTGTCACCTGAATTTCAGAAGCTTGATCTTTAACTGTTTTCACCAATGTTTGTTTTTCTTTATTTGTATCTTTTTCTTCTATTAAAATCCCATGGAAAATATGTCCAAAAGCACCTTCTTGAAGTACATCTTTAGGGTTATCCTCTTCCCTAGATATTGCTATATCCTTCACCTTGGCTTTGGCCTCCAAAAGAGTGACACTCCTCAGGTCCTTCTCTATCTGCAAGGTAGGATAACCTGAGGAGTTGGTGATGAGAGTTGCATTGTTGGGCGTGTGGGCTCTCGGATACCGAGTCCTCTGGGTAGATGGCTGAGACAGCCCTTGGGAACTACTGCTGACACTGATGCTGTCATCCAGTTCAATCCTTTTGACACAATGAAGGTGCAGAACAGCTGATATTATTGCTACAAGAAACACTATTGCATGGCAAACCCCCACACTGATAAAAAAAAAACACACGTGTAGGAGTGGTTGGAGCGGCACTTATAGGATCATAAGTAGTTCTGCTAGTGCTTTTGTCCAAGGCTGAAGTTTTTACTTCTTCAAATTCTGATAAGTACGGGGAACTTCTCCCTGAACAGAAATATTGACCTGGGCATGTCCATAGGGGCAAAATTGTCTATTTGAAATTCCATGTTGTATTCAACCTTGAACTTTGCATTCCAAGTGAAGTGCAATAGGTTAAAGGAGAGAGCATAATGACTAGTAAGGTCGTTTCTCACGTAATAAACTTCTGCATCAAGACCCATCAGCTGGAGCACCTCGTCCTCACTCAGGTAGAGGCTCACACCGGGGAGACGAGTGGCAGCTCTGGGGGCCTCGGGGCAGGGGCGGAGACCGGCGACGGGACCCTCAGGCATCCCTGGGAGGCGTCCCCAGCCCGTAGACCCTGATCCCTCAGGCCAGCGCGTAGCCAAAGCTGCAGAGAAGTGTCTGCCAACCGCTGCGCCGCGGCTGCCGGTCCCTGGCCTTGAGCCTGAGCCCTGAGCCCCTCAGAGCCCCAAGCTGGGGGCTGCCGCCCATCACATTCCACCGCAGGCCCCTGGCAGCTGCCGGCGCTCCGCCGCCACCTCCCTGATGGCATCTTTCACGGTGGGGCAAGATCAAATTTCTTAATGTGATTCATAAAAAAAACTCTGAATCAGGTCACTAATTAGGGATAGAATTTTGATCTCACCCCTGGCCCAAATGGTTCCCATGTTACAGTCATATCAAACTACTTTCATCTTTTATTACAAGCCTTGCTCACACGTATTTCCTTTTCTTTGTGGTCCTTTGCCCATGGGGGCTTGAAATTTGCATCCCTGATTGTCCACCTAGTGAACTGCATATCTACGTTCAAGTACAAGCATTGTTTTGTCTGCTCTTTGAAAACCCTTCCTGACTCTGGCCCTTCCTGCCCCGTGCTAGTCAATTACACATACTGTTTAGTGTGTTCTTCTCACTGCTATGGGAGTCCCTGGGCTGTGGAAACAGTTAAGCCCTTGGATACTTACTGAAAGGCTGGTGGTTAAAATAGACCCAGAGGTGCCTTGAAAGAAAGGTCTGGTGGTTTGCTTCCAAAAGGTCACAGTCTTGAAAACCCCATGAGTGCAGTTCTCCTCTACAACACATGAAGTCATCATCAGTCTGAATTGGCTTGATGGCATAGTTTTTGTCTGTCACTGCCATGGTAACACTTACTCTACTGTGATAACAATTACTTGTTCATTTCTTTCTGGGAGTGTCTCAGACCCAGAATACAGGAATAACATTATATCCACCACCCTTGGCAATTAATATGTCCTCATGTAATGAAAAAAAAAAAAAAAAAACTTATAATGCTAAGCTCTACTCTGGCTACATGTATATATTGGCTTTTGTTAATATTCTATTTTCTGAAGGCAATTAAGTTAAATCCAATCCTCCTCAAATATCACATATGCAGTAAAATCTGTGAAAACCAGAACCTTTGTAAGGTAGAAACCTGTCAGAGAAGGAAAACTAAAATATTTTCCACCAGTAGAGAGTGATAGAATATGTAAGACAGCTCCCTGTCGAAGTCAGAAAACTTGCGAGACCTGGAAAAACAACTCAGTCTGGTGAAGTTCTGGTTCTCACAGGTTTCACCATAAGACATCTATTTTTCTCCCAATCCAATGATTGTCAATTCGTGACAAAAGATTCCCTGTTCTTTCTGTGGGAATACTACAGTTTGCATTGTTCTGTTTGAAATGTCATCAACCAGAAATTAAAACAAACTATGCTTGCTCTGAAAAGAGCAGAAGAATGAGGAGATTTAGCTTCCAAAGTTCTGGACTCTGTCAGTTAGCGTAACTTGATAACCTGAGGTCATGTTATCAGACACAGGTTAAAAAAACTGTTGCCATCAAATCGATTCGGACTCATAGAGACCCTATAGGACAGAGTAGACATGCCCGATAGGGTTTTCAAAGAGCAGCTGGTGCATTCAAACTGCCCACCTTTTGGCTAGAGGCCAAGCTCTTAATCACTGTGCTACCAGGGCTCCATGTTATCAGATAGTGTCCGGCAAAACCCAAAATTGTTGACTCCTTGGGTAAATCATCAATCAAAATCTTTCATCATTTTCATATACGGTAAATGGAAATTGAATCTACATCCAGGTCTCAAACTTTTATATTTGTTCAAGGTTTTAGTCCATCCTGTGGAAACCCTTGTGGCATAGTGGCTAAGAGCTACAGGTGCTAATGAAAAGATTGGCAGTTGGAATCCACCAGGTGCTCCCTGGAAACTCTATGGGGTAGTTCTACTCTGTCCTGTAGGGTCGCTTTGAGTTGGAATCAACTTGATGGCAACGGGTTTGTTTTGGGGGGGGTTGTAGAAACCATATCACATATCTCTACCTGTGTATTTGTTGTTAGGTGCCTTCGAGTCAGTTTTGACTCACAGCCACAGAGTAGAATTACCCCATAGGGTTTCTACGGAGCAGCTGGTGGATTTGAACGGCTGACCTTTTGGTTAGCAGCCATAGCTCGCCATAGCTCTTTACCACTGCGCCACCAGGGCTATATGTATTTAGCAGTGTTAAATTACCTGCTTTTAGGCTCTGCCCATCATTTAATCCTTTAGAAATTTAGGAGATTCTGATTTAACCATGCAGCAACTGTCATGCAATTCATGGATTTGATCTTCACCCACGTTTCTACAATAACTAATTTTTACCCAAAATTTTTTTAATTTTAAAAATTATAACTTTTTCCAAGATAACAATTCTTTAATCAATACATTTTAGTGGTGATTAAACAGTTTACTAAACAATTATTCCACAACTAGCAGCAAAGAAAGCATAGTGGTAATTTATGTTATGTATTTTTTTTTATAACAAAGGGGACTCACAAGAGATGAGAAGATATTCCAAAATTAGGCAGAAAAGTAGCAAGTGGTAGAAATGGGATATAAAATACTTCTCCTGACTTTCACCGTTATATGTAAAGGAAGAGCATGCTTTTTGAGAATCCATATTACTATGAATAATAAATGCACTAACTAGGTGGATTCTCTAAAACATATGTAGTAAAATACTTTTTACGTACACACGTATCTGTACACCTAAGACAGACACACACAATCATATGCATGCTGAATAGCATAGTAGTTAAGAGTTTCTGGAGATGCACTATCTGGGTTCAAATCCAAGTACGGTCATCTAATTGCAGGGTCAAATCTAACATTTAACTAAACTATCTGTTCTTCACTTTGCCTGTTTATAAAGAAGTGAAAATAGTACCTTCTTCACATGGTTTCTATGAGGATTAAGTGAACTAATTCCCATAAGTACTTAGAAAATGACTAAGTATTAGATATGGCAGTGCCTTTATACATGTGTGAGGAGCCCTGGTGGCACAGTGGTTAAATGGTTGACTGAAAGGTTGGCTGTTTGAACTTACCAGCTGATTTGCAGAAGAAAGAGGTGGTGATGTGGTTCAGAAAAGATGACAGCCTTGGAAAACTTACGAGGCAGTTCTACAGGGTGGCTATGATACGGAATTGTTTTAACAGCAATGGGTTTGGTTTTATACATGTGTACAGGTATTGTCACAATAATTTATCCTCATATATGTATATAAACTGTCTTATGGGATTTATATCTTAACCCTCAATTATTCCTCTTATTCATCATGTTTATCTCATTTTATGATTTTCTGTTCATCTGCCAACATAGAGAGATAAAAAGCAAATGTACGTACGTATACATACATTCCTTCACAAAAATGGTATCTGAATGTTTTGCCCAGGGTAAAGATAATTGTGTGTTATAGATCACTGTAATCTACGAATCTGAGGATTAACTGAGCTACACGAAAGTCTCAAAAAGTAAAGGATGGAGAACAGGTGGACTGATTCAAGACATGGTTAAATATGAAATAGCAATTCTGTATGAACCTCAATACAGATGACTATTAGAAAATTTTCTTACATATTGGGGAGTCTATTAGAATGATTTACACTTATATTAAAGCAGGTAACAAATGTTTGTGGCATTATAAATAATTTTAATATTTATACTTCCCATGTAGCAACACTTCAGTTAAGACTGATGCAACCAAAGACCATGGCTTACTTTTTTATTACCCCCAAAATTTTTTTAAACACCCTGACTCAATAACAGTTTATTCTGTTGCATAGAAAGCCCTGGATGTGGTGAGGTTGTCAATCCATTTGTCAGTTAAATTTACAAATATCTATCTTACTTGCTATAACTTCCTGCCTTTGGGAGATACTGCAACTTCATTAGAGATACTGATGGAGGGAGGTAAGGGGGAGAACCCAAGGAGGAAAAGAGAATGTCTGACCCTTTCCTAACTAGTGACATCATAAATACCCTTGTCCCACTTAAACTGCAGGAAGGAAATTCAAATGTCTATGTTGAGGACAGGGGTGAGGGGTTGTTGGGGAATGGGAGGGAGTTACTGGTGAATGGCTGACTGCACAAAGACCAATATCTGTTATTAGTCATTTGATATTTCCTATTAATCATGGGATGAGTAAAAAAAAAACAAAAAACTCATGATAATTACATTTTGAAAACTTCCCAGAGTTCAGAAGCATCAACTGAAAAATAGAGTATCAAAGGTCTGTGAATCTTTCTAAATATTGAAAATGTCAAAGCATGGTAGTCTGTCTAAAAAAATACTAAATCATGTAAAAATAATTTATAAGACTCACTAGAAATGAGAACACAAACAAATGTAGTAAAAGTCTCTTCTGTATCTCGAACTATTACTGAACCATGTAAAGCTGATTCATTTTTTAATTATACTTTCTATTATTTTTAGTATTCCCTCACCTGTTAGCCTTAGTTTGGGGAGCTTGATGTCCATGTGATAAAAGGCAGCTTTGTGTACATATTATGAGTGTTTATTTTCATCATTGCCCATGGAAAGACAGTAGGGTGCTCAAGGCAAGTATCAGGGGTCTGCAGAGAGAAGAGTGCTGTTGTCTCTCACCTGGTACGTTTTTTTGACTTAGGCTTTCTGACCCATTATTTCCTTGTAAAGAAAGAATAATGAAGCCTTTCTTATTTTTCTTGTTAAATTGTTTTCAGTCACAACGCAAACATTGTACAGGTAAACCATGAATAAAAATTAAGGAATGGCCGTTAAAAAGTAGTTTAGCAGAGTCAAAATCTCCTGCCCTTTTAAAGCTTCACATGAACGAACTTATAGAAGGTTGCATGGAATATTCTATATCGATTTATATAATATTCTATATTAAAAGTCATTAATCAAACCATTCTAAGAGGCATTCTGATATAATCTGAAGATAAAGACGTTTCATGCCCCATGATTAATTAAAATATAGATTCCTATTGAATGTTATAAAACATTAAGTGTCCACTGAATGTTGGCAAAGTTCTGAAAGTTTAAAATATGCGGTTAGCTTTCAGCGATAGCTGGGTGTAAGAAAAAAAAAAGTAGAGCAAGGAAATAACATAGTTTTAACAACTCGATGGCTCGACTTCACATGTCACCTTACTCAGCCACAACATCTGAGACCAACACACTTTATATGGTTCTGCTTTAGAAATAATCCAACAGAAGTGATTCATTTTAGGTGCTTCTAGTAATTAGAAATTTTCCTTGACTTGTTCCGTTCCTTAGTCATTTGTATTTTCGTAGTGAGACATTTCTTTGTTTCCTGTCAGCCAAAGAAACATGTGATACACTATTAGACATTGAATATTAAACACTTAGTACAGTTCCTAACATACAAGGAACACGATAAATACTAATGTTTGTTGTTATGTAATCACTATTTCTAAAATGCTTTAATGGAAAAAAAAAACTTTTTTTTTTATACTTTAAAGAAAATTGGTCATTACACAGTATAGAGATGATTACCCATTACTTTCCACAATTTTCCCATAGGACCTAAAAAAAAATAATAATATTCAGCTAAATGATACCTTAACAACCCAGAAGAAACTGTCTTATCAAACACATCATTATGTACAGAGCAATCTAGGTACTTCTATTCCTCCAAAATAAGAAGTATATCAGTTACCTATGAAATAATTAATTTAGAACAACTTACAGCAATGTTATGAAAGAGATGGTAGGAGGTTGAGTGAATTGCTCTCCTCTTCGATTTTTTTTTTTTTTTTTTTTTTTGGAGAAGGAGAGAATAATTGATTAAAATAATGCTCAGAACTGAAATCTGCTTTGGATATCACTGTCCATTGTCACAGTGTAATCTGCCATCTTCCACAACCACTCTTTCTTAAGACATCAGCTATGTCACATACCTTGAATCATAACATTTAAGGGGAAAATAGTGGACAGTTACAGCTTCTGGTGAGGCACTCCTAATTTTCTCTGCACCCTCTCTTTATAACCAACATTCAGAAGATACAAATCTGCCCTATCCTCACCTCTAAGACTGTGCACTTGAAACCCTTTGTTGTAGTCAGGGACCGTGGCTGATCACAGGAAGATTGTGTGTCTCATGGAAGAGCATCACGTCCTTCACTGCAATGCCTTCAGCTCCACACAAAAAAACAGAAGCATACAAGGCTGTACTGATTATGTGGCGATGTATTTGAGCCTTCCCTCTTCAAGAAAAACAATGGGTTGTGACTATATTTCAATTATCCTTGTTCTGAACCCTTATCTTTCTCCTCCTACTCCCCTGGAGATTTTTATTTTCTTCTCATTAGAGAATGTCAGGAAACAATTTGATTCTGTCTCTCAGGAATTGTCATGGACATGTCTGTCCCTAACAATTTGTAGGTAAATGCTAACATTTAGGAAGGAAAATAATAAAGGTGAAACAGCAGATTAATCAATAGTTAAATATAATGAATGATCTGTATTTCTGGAAACTGCTTTCACAGACTATGTACACAGCACAGCAAGAATTTGAGTGAAATGTATTATTCCAACAATTCTTTGACTGTTCTAAACTACTAATATAAAATATTCAAATTTTAACTTCTGTCTGAATCAATCAGAATAGTTATCAAAAATAGCTATAAAAATTTTATGTCCTTTAATATGGATGCAGTCAGTATTTCTCCTAATATTACAAATTAAAATTAATAAATCCTAATAATCTCTATTTACACGAGTTTCACAAAGAACCTACTCATTTCAATCAAAAGTAAGCACAAGAAAATATAAAGTCAAAGACATATATTAGGGTAGTGAAAGAACAGAGCATGGTACTGCATGCTTATTTTTTAATAGATATAAGCAAAGCGGGCAAGGTACTGAACATCTATTATTTAAATGATATGAAGAAAAAAGAGGAAAAGCAGAGAAGCAAAAAGCATCTTTCAGACAGAAATACCTCTTACTGCAGTCTTCTTAAATGAGATAGACATGAATGACCTCTTGGGAATTCCACATAAAGAATTTATTATCCCAACCTTATATATTCTGGCTTATGCTTTTTGCTTATCCAAACTGATTGCTTGGATATGACTAAAATTTAGTTCTCACATTTGTCATTTTCTCAATTAGATATAGAGCAAGGGAGATTTTGATTAGATATATGGAAATTGGACCAGACAATTCGTTATCTTCTTGAACATTCTCCACGTCCTTAGTAACAAAACACTGAGTTTATTTAGTGTGGCAAATGCACTCAGCTAAAGAACCTATTTTCAGCTTCCTTTTGAGCCAGGTGCATCCTACAACTAATTCTTGCCAATGAGATGTAGTTTGAAGTAGGTTGGGATATCCAGGAGGTCCCCTTAAGTGAAGAGGAATAGCTTACTTGGACCCTCCTCCATCCACCCTGCTGCTCTGGAATTCAGTGTGATGATAGAAGCTCTAGTTTACAGCTTTCACAAATGCCAAAGCCAAGGAATGTTGGAGCAGAAGGATAGGAGCAACCTAGATTCTTGACAGATTTGTGGACACTAGCCTTCTTTACAGAGGAGATATAAACTTCCCTTTTAAAAAGGCCTTGGTATTTGGTAAATTTTCATTATATGCACCAGAACCTAATCCTTACAAAATCAGTAGTACCCTGTCAAGCATGGGGCTCAATTATATAGAGAAAGCTGCTGGGGTTATGCATACTTTCTATCCTTGACACAGAAGTTACCTCTCCCCACCCATCAGCACCAAGGAGCAAATATGCTTGTTAGGGCTTTCCGAGACAAGTACGTAAATTATATCCAACTTGCTCATGGGCTAATGCAGAGGCATTCATCTATCTAAATATAGGTATAAGTTAGTGCAAGTATTAGTTGACATACTATTAAAAAATTAATCTAGGTACTGAGGGAATGCTAAGGAAAGGGGTCAGCAGCAGATTCAGCTAACAAGGGAAATTTTTGTTGAATGGAGAGAGGCTTGAAAGTCCCAGGACAAGAGAAGAAAATAAAGGTAAGTTTTGATCAACTTTAGTTAACCAAGTAGGGTATTTATATTATTGATGATTTAATCTGTTAGTTGGGCTATGTTGTTGCTGTTGTTGTGTGCCCTTGAGTCAATTCTGACTCAGTCAGATATAAATTAAAGATCAAGCATTTTTATATTGGAACTTACAGTTTGGGTGTTGTCGTTGTTAGGTACCATCGAGTTCGTTCTGACTCATAGTGACCCTATGTACAACAGAACAAAACACTACCTGGTCCTGTGCCATCCTCACAATGGTTGCTGTGTTCGAGCCCATTATTGCAGCCACTCTGTCAATCTATCTCGTCAAGGATCTTCCTCTTTTTCACTGTCTATTTTACCAAGAATGAAGTCCTTCTCCAGGGACTGACTACTACTGATAATATGTCCAAAGTATGAGACAGTCTTGCCATCCTTCCTCCTAAGGAGCATTCTAGCTGTACTTCCTCCAAGAGAGATTTGTTCATTCTTCCGGCAGTTCATGGTATATTCAATATTTTTTTTCCAATGCCATAATTCAAAAGCCACTTTTTTCTTTAATCTCCCTTATTAACTGTCCAGCTTTCACATACATATGAGGTGATTGAAGATACCATTGCCTGGGTCAGTTGCACATTGTTCCTCTAAATATCATCACAGTTTGGATAGAACTCCTTATACACATCAGTGAAATTCAGAGTCCTGGACCCCTCTTGATATGTTATTATGCTGGGCTTTTAATAAGATATTATTAAACAAGAATTTTGTTTCGAATACTCAAAAAGAATGAGTAACAAATTTAACTGTTGAAATGATTGTCAGTGGACGAAAAAACAAAAAACTTTAATATAAGAGGAAAGAAAGACAAAAAAAATCTAAATCCAAATGGAAATTCATTGTGATGATTAAGGATACTCAAACAAAGATTTTGAGAGAATCCTAAGTATCCCCAATGTCAAATGTCATTCACTGATCCATGGAGTCTTGAAAGGAGGCTGTGTTCTTTTGGAAGTCACCTGCTTTGGGAAAGCCTTTTAGTGAGCTCCAATGTCAGATTTCGTTTCATGTTAGATATCCAGATTATAGGATCCTAAATGTGTTTATAATTGGATATATTTGCCCATGTGTCTCAGAACTTAAGACCCATATTCGTATGCACACAATCAAAACAGTTTTTGTAATTAACAAGGGACAGAGAGAGGGGGAAATGGGGAGTTATGAAGAGGCATTAAGTTTCTGTTCGGTGTGATGAAAAAAATTTGGAAAATGGATAGTGACTGTTGTTGCACAACATGGCGAGTGTGATGAATGTCGGTGAATCATTCATTTACAATGGTTAAAATGGAAAGCATTTTGTTATATATATTTTACCACGATAATTTTTAATTTAAAAAAGAACCACATTTGTAAATAATAGTGCCTGAAATTGTCTTTTCCAGTGTGGTTTTAGGGCTGATTTTTGTTTAAAAATACTTTAGTGTATTTGGTCTCTCAATTCCATATCATGTACAGATATATCAGATGATGTTCTTTTTGAAGTTGTAGTTACTCTTGGTATAAAATATCTTAGGCTTTTTCTCTAGAGAAGCAAAAGCAATGAAGTACATGTATACATATGCATATCTCCCAGGCAATGTCACTTTGTAGTACTGTGGAGGCTAACAAAGAGCTGTGATGCTGGAAGCTATGCTACTAGTATTCCAATACCAGCAGGGTCATCCATGGTGGACAGGTTTCAGCTGAGCTTCCAGACTAAGACAGACTAGGAAGAAGGACCTGAAAAGAATTAACCATTGAAACCTGTATGAATAACAGAGGAACTTTGTCTGATATAGTGCCGATAGATGAGCCCATCAGGTTGGAAGACACCAAAGGACGACTAGGGAAGAGTTGCCGCCTCAAAGTAGAGCCCACCTTAATGACGCAGATGGAGTCAACTTCTGGAACCTTCATTTGCTGATATGGCACAACTCAAAATGAGAAGGAATAGCTGCAGACATCTATTAATAGTATGAACATAGAATGTGCAAAATATGAATCTAGGAAAAACGGAATTGTCAAAAATGAAATGGAATGCATAAACATTGATATCCCAGGCATTAGCGAGCCATTTTGAATTAAACAATCATATGGTCTACCATGCCAGGAATGACAACTTGAAGGGGAATGGCATTGCAATCATCATCAAAAGGACATTTGAAGATCTATCCTGAAGTACAGTTCTGTCAGTGATAGGATAATATCCATACACCTACAAGGAAGACCAGTTAATGTGAATATTATTCAAATTTAAACACCAATCACAAAGGACAAAGATGAAGAAATTGAAGATTTTTACCAATGTCTGCAGTCTGAAATTAATCATGCATGCAATCAGGGTGCAATGATAATTACTGGTGATTGGAATACAAAATTAGAAACAAAGAAGGATCAGTAGTTAGAAAATATGGCCTTGTAGTAGAAATGATACCAGAGATCACATGATAGAATTTTGAAGATCAAAAACTTCTTTATTGCAAATACCTTTTTTCAACAACATAAACAGTGACGACACACATGGACCTCGCCAGGTGGAATACACAGGAATCAAATCTCCTGCATCTGTGGGAAGAGACAATGGAAAAGCTCAATATCATCAGTCAGAGCAAGGCCAGGGGCCTACTGTAGAACAGACCATCAATTACTCATATGCAAGTTCAAGTTGAAGGTGAAGAGAATTACAAGTCCACAAGAGCCAAAGTACAACCTCAAATATATACCATCTGAATTTAAAGACCTTCTCGAGAATAGATTTGCTACTGTGAACACTAAAGACCAAAGACCAGACGAGTTGTGGAAGGACATCATATATGAAGAAAGCATGAGGTCACTAAAAAGACAGGAAAGAAGAGTACTGGAAGGCAACTTCACAGAGCTCCCAGCAGGAGACAGAGAGCCTGGTAACCAAAGATACATGCTTTCCCACCCCCCAGCCTTCCTCCCTCTACATGGGCCATGGTTGCTTGACCAGGGAGATACTAATTCACAGCTGCTCCCACCAGCTGGCCCCTCAGGCCCCATTTTCTTGCTTTTTTGTTGTTGTTGTTGTTGTTGATTTTATTTTATTTTTGGCTTTCTTTGTTTCGTCCCTCTCTCTCCCCACCTCCTTTCCTTTCTGCCACCCAGCTAGCCCCATAAGCCATCCCTTCCTGTTCTTGATGGGCTGTGATTTTTTGATTTGTTCTTTTTTGTTGTTGTTTTCTTTGTTTATTGTTTGTTTTTTTGATATTTGGGGGGGGGCTTTTTTGTTGTTGATTCTCTTTCTCTCCCTTCCTTCCTTTCCTTTCTCCCACTCAGATAGCCGCATGTACCCTCCTCTCCCCTTCTTGATGGCCTGTGATTTTTTTGGTTTGTTTGCTTTGTTCTTTTTTTTGTTTCGTTTTTATTTGCTTCTCTTTTGATACCATTTTTTGGGCTTTTTTGTTGCTTCTCTCTCTTCCTTCCTTCCTTTTCTTTCTCCTGCCCAGGTAGCCCCATGTGTCATCCCCTCTCCTTCTTGATAGATTGTGATTTTTGGGGTCTGTGTACTTTGTTCTTTCTCTCTCTCTGTCATGTATTAAACTGTGTTCCCCCAAAATATGTATATCAATTTGGCTAGGCCATGACTTCCGGTATTGTGGGATTCTCCACCATTTTTTAATCTGATGTGAATTTCCTATGTGTTGTAAGTCCTGCCTGTATGACATTAATGAGGGGGGATAGGTAACAGTTATGTTAATGAGGCAGGACTCAATCTGCCAGATTGAATTGCATCTTGAGCAAATTTCTTTTAGAATATGAGAGAAGCGAGTAGAGAACAGGGGGCCTCATACCACCAAAAAAGCAGTGCCAGAGCAGAGCATATCCTTTGGACCCAGGTTTCCTGTGTGGAGAAGCTCCTAATCCATGGGAAGATAGATGAGAAGGACCTTCTCCAGAGCCAACAGAGAGAGAATTCCTCCCCTGGAGCTGACTCCCTGAATTTGGACTTTTAGCCTACTTTATTGTTAGGAAATAAATTTCTCTTTGTTAAAGGCACCCACTTGTGATATTTCTGTTATAGCAGCACTAGTTAACAAAGACAGTCTCCTTTGTTTCCCTTCTCCTGCCCACTCATTCCTGCACCCCCACCTGCGCTGGAGGGATTGTGCTGCACAGCTTGTTTGGGAAGTCACTGCGAATAGCCTCCTTGGGTCTGCACTGCCATCACCAACCAGCTCCCTCAGTACCTTGTATTCATTTATTTATTGTTTTCCTTGGAAACTCTATGGGGCAGTTCTACTCTGTCCTATAGGGTTGCTATGAGTCGGAATCAATTCGACAAAACTGGGTTTGGTTTTATTTATTGTTTTGTTGTTGTTATTGTTTCTTCACTCTCTTTCCCTTCCTTCCTTTCCTTTTTCCATTCCACCCAGCCCTGTGTATTGCCTCCAGCTTCTTGGCAGGCTGTGATTTACCTCTCGGCTGGAAAGCCTCTGGTGCATGGCCTTCCACGGTCTGTACCACCCCCAGAGGCAGACTCCCTCAGCACCATGGTTTTATTTTTCTTTATGTTTCCTTTTCATCTTTTCCTTCTCACTCCCACCAAGGCCCTGCCTGCCTCCTCCACTTCCCAACTGGTTGTGCTGTGCCACATGGTGAAAGAGAAATCAGCTAGACACCACTCCAATTCTGCCTCTGCCCCCAGTGGCTGGCTCCCCCATCACCATATTTTTTTTTTGTTGTTGTTGGTTGGTGGTGTTTTTATTTTTTTGTTATTTTTAATTTATTGATTTATTTTTATTTGTTCATTTGATTGTTGGTTCTTTCTCTTTCCCCTCTTTCCCTTCTACTGCCCACCTTGCCCTGTGTGCCACCCACAACAGAAAACCCCTGAGGGAGCAGGAGAGCAGTGGTATGAAGACCCCAAATTCTTATAAAAAGACCAGACTTAAAGGTCATGGCTCCCAGACCTTCTGTTGGCCCAGGGCAGGAACCATTCCCAAAGCCAACTCTTCAGACAGGGATTGGACTGGACAATGGGATGGAGAGGGATGCTAGCGAGGAGTGAGCTTCTTGGATCAGGTGGACACTTGAGACTATGTTGGCATCTCCTGTCTGGAGGGGAGATGAGAGAATAGAGGGGGTTAGAAGAAGGCGAAATGGACATGAAAAGAGAGAGTGGAGGGAGGGAGTTGGCTGTCGCATTAGGGGGAGAGCAATCTGGAGTATGTAGCAAGGTGTATATGGATTTTTGTGTGAGAGACTGACTTGATTTGCAAACTTTCACTTAAAGCACAATAAAAATTTAAAAAAAGGAAAAAATAACTCATTGAAATATGAGGGAAAAAAAGTTGATTTACTTCATGCTTCAGTGGCTTAGTGTTCTGTCTGATTTTTGAAGGATTTAGCACTGTGACTCAGGGAACCATAGAGGAGAGGGCAAAGCCTACTCAGAACCTTACCTTAATTAGTTTGTTCATTCATTTCATTCATTCATTTAATGTTTATTGAATTCTTATTTTGTACCACAGGCATGTACGTGAGTTGTGGATGCATTCATGAAAGTTGTGATTGCCGATTTATAAATATCGATTTTAAATGTTAGATGGTCATTTGACATATAAAAAGAATTACACAAAATTCAAAAAAAATTAGAATAGCTCTCAGTCTCTTTTGACTGGCACTTTAGCTCTAGAGCTGAATTCTGAGATAAATATGCAAACACAAGTTTGTCTCATCATTAATCCTGAATATTTAAATATGACCAAAGTAAATAAATTCATATACTACTAATAAAAAATTCTTTGTCATCTGTACAGTATTTTTACTGATATTATGATTTGACAAAATATGTAAAATTTTTTAATATTGAATATAAAATTGCTATCTGTTCTAGTAACATACTTAACAATTCTGGTAATGTTCTAAATCTAAAGATATTAGCCTTGTTTTCTATATGTTCAGAATAGTTATTTATTTACCGAATGTTAGCAAGATTTCTATTGACTTGATTATTGGACACTACTTAGTGATGCTTTTTGCATGTCGCTCTTTACTTTTTTTTTTGGTAAAAAGTAAAGACTTTAACAGAGATTGTCACTAGGGAATCATTTTAATACAAATAAATAGATGTAGTCAAACATAGTGGGACGTTGAGTGGGGTGGTCTGAAAACAAACAAAATACACTCATTGGAGAAAAAAACATGATCTAGTCAGAAAGCCATCTAAAAGGTAACTTGTCTATCTAGACCTTGTGTTTCTTTGTTCACAAAATATAATCCAGTTGGAGTTAATAAATGTGTTGTTAGTAGATTAATAAATGAGATCACACTTAAGTTAAATTTTCATTAGTGGATTAGAGAAGCCTAATGCCTAGTAGGAAACCCTGTTGGCATAGTGGTGAAGAGCTATGGCTGCTAACCAAAAGATCGGCCATTCAAATCCACCTGGTGCTGCTTGGAAACCGTATGGGGCAGTTCTACTCTGGCCTATAGGGTCATCATGAGTCGGAATTGACTTGACCGCAACTGGTTTTTGGTTTTTAATGCCTAAAAATCAATAAAATTACCTGAGTCATTTAAAATATTATAATTTCAAACAGACCAAAAAAAAAAAAAAAATGATAACAATGGTAACCTTATACATACCCATACTAAGTATCGATTTTGATATTTTCCATATATTCTTTACATTTTTTAAATAATTTATTTTAATTTTTTTATTGTTGAGAATATACACATCGGCACATATACCCACTCAACAATTCCTACATGCACAATTCAGCGACACTGATTACATCTGTGGATTGGGCAACCACTCTCATCCTCCTTTTCTGAGTTGTCCCTCCCACAATAACATAAATTCGCTATTATTTCCCATCTAATCTTTCAAATTGTTGTTGTCAGTTTGATCCCATATAGATAGATCTTAAAAGAGCACAATGCTCAAGGCAGACATTCTTTACTACTTAAGGTAAACTACTGTTTGGCTTTAAGAAGGCTTCAGGGAATATTTTTAGTTTAAGGTTTAGCACTTTAAAGATTATCTTACAGCAATAGCTTTAGCAGTTCATTCAGCCTCCTTGGCTCCAGAAACTCTGGATTCTACAAGAATTGAAATTCTGGTCTACATTTTCCCTATTTTCATAAGGATTCTTCTGTAAAAGCTGTAATCAAAATGTTCAATAGTGGTAGCCAGGCATCATCCAGTTCTTCTGGTCTTATGGCAATGGAGGCAGTTGTTCCTGGAGGCAATTAGCCACACATTCCATTTCCTCCTCCTATTCCTGACTCTCACTCTCCTTCTTCTGTTGCTCTAGACAAATAGACACCAACTGCTATACCGTGGATAGCTGCTTGCCATTAAGACCCCAGGCACTACACAACAAACTTGGAGGTATTAGGACTAAACATGATATTAGGCCAATTAACTGGGATGTTCTATGAAAACATGACCCTAAACCTCCAAACCAGGGAACCAAATCCCATGAGGTATTGGTTGTACATAAGCATTCTTGGCAGTTATGCCTTGTTTTGTTTGTTTTTTTGTCAAAGTTATAAATATATTTATCACACAACTTTTGCCAATTGAACTTTTTACACGTGTACAACTTATGGAAAACAATTACATTGATCAGTTGTGCAAATCTACTCTTAATCAGTGTGATTTTTCCGTCACTCTAAACCAAATCTCATTTGCTGCTGAGGAATGTTTCAAAATGAGAAGAAAAAGCTACAAACATCCATTAATAATAGGAAAGTCGAAAGTACGAAGTATGAACCTAGGAAAATTGGAAATCATAAAATGAAATGGAACTCACAAACATTGATATCCTAGGTATTAGTTAGCTAAAAAGGACTGATATAGACCATTTTGAATCAGGAAATTATATGGTCTGCTATGTCAGGAATGACAATTTGAAGAATGGTGTTGCATTCATCATCAAAAAGAACATTTCAAGATCTATCCTGAAGTACAACGCTGTCCAAGATGAGATAATATCCACACACTTACAAGTAAGAATAGTTAATATGACTATTATCCAAATTTAAGCACCAAAAACTAAGGCTGAAAATGAAGAAATTGAAGATTCTTGCCAACTTCTGGAGTCTGAAATTCATTGAATATGCAATCAGTATGCATAGATAATTACTGGTGATTGGAATGCAAAATTTGGAAACAAACAAGTGTTGATAGTTGGAAATAATGGCCTTGGTAACAGAAATGATGCCAGAGATTGCATGGTAGAATTTTGCAAAAAGTACTTTTTGATAACATAAATGGTGACCATACTTGTGGACCTTACCAGATGAAAAACATCTCTGGAAAGAGATGATGAAAACACCAATATCATCAGTCAGAATAAGGCCAGGGGCCAACTGTGGAACAGACCACCAATTGTTCATATGCAAGTTCAAGTTGAAGTCGAAGAAAATTAGAATGAGTCCATGAGAGCCAAATACAAACTTGAGTACATACCACTGAATTTAGAGACCATCTCAGGAATAGATTTGATGTGTTGCACAGTAATGACCAAAGACCAGATGAGTTGTGGAATGACATCAAGGACAGCATATGAAGAAACAAGAGGTCATTAAAAAGACATGAAAGAAAGAAAAGACCAAAATGGTGCAATGACCTGGAGTTAGAAAACCAAAAGGGAAGAATACACTTGGTATTTTTCAAGCCAAAAAAATTCAAGCCTCTAGTTGCTATATTGAAGAATTCTATGAGGCAAATTTATTAAATGATGCAGGAAGCATCAGAAGAAGATGGAATGAATACACAGAGTCACTATACCAAAAAGAATTGGTTGACTTTCAGCCATTTCAGGAGGCAGCATATGATCAGGAACCAATGGTACTGAAGGAAGAAGTCCAAACTGCCCTCAAGGCACTGGAGAAAAACAAGGCTCCAAGAACAGCTACCTGGCCAACCAACTGGAAGAGATCTATACTTATGCCTATTCCAAAGAAAGGTGATCCAACCAAATACAGAGGTTATTGAACAATATCATTAACATCACCGTGCAAGTAAAATTTTGCTGAAGATCATTCAAAAGTGACTGCAGCAGTACATCAAAAGGGAATTGCCAAAAATTCAAGCTGGATTCAGAAGAGGGTGTGGAAATAGGGATATGATGGCTGATGTCATATGGATCCTGACTGAAAGCAGAGAATACCAGAAAGATGTTTACCTGTGTTTTTTGACTATGCAAAGGCCTTCGACTGTGTGGATCATAAAAATTTATGGATAACACTGCAAAGAATGGGAATTCCAGAACACTTAATTGTGCTCATGAGGATCCTGTACATACCTCAAGAGGCAGTTGTTCCAACAGGACAAGGGGACACTGTGTGGTTTACAGTCAGGAAAGGTGTGCATCAGGGCTCCATAAGCAATAATTACCCTCTTTCCCCCTTCCTCCTGACCCTGGTAACCACTGTTGTATGTATATAACACATTTTGTTTATCCACTCATTCATTGACGGGCATTAGGTTGTTTAGACTTTCTCACTATTGTGAATAGTGCCTCAATGAACATTGGTGTACAAGTGTGTTTGAGTCTCTTCTTTCAAGTGTTTTGTGTACATACCTAGGAAGGAATTGCTAGCTCCTATGATAGTTCTGGAAACCCTGATGGCATAGTGGGTAAGAGGTACGGCTTCTAACCAAAAGGTCAGCAGTTTGAATCCACCAGGTGATCCTCAGAAAATTTATGGGGCAGTTCTACTGTGTTCTACACGGTTAATATGAGTCAAAATGGACTCAACAGCAACAGATTTTTTTTTTGTTGTTGTTATTATAGTTCTATTTTTAGTTTTTTTGAGGAAATGCCACACTGTTTTCCACAACAGCTGTATCATTTTGCATTCCCACAAGCAATGGGTAAGGTTTCCAGTTTCTCCACATCTTTGCCAACATTTGTTACTTTCTTCTCTTCTTCTTTTTTATCTTAGCCACCTGTCTTAGTCATCTAGTGCTGCTATAACAGAAATACTACAAGTCGATGACTTTAACAAACAGAAATTCATTCTCTCACAGTCTAGTAGGCTGCAAGTTCAAATTCAAGGTGTCAGCTCCAGGGGAAAGCTTTCTCTGTCTTTGGGCTCTGGGGGCAGATCCTTGTCATCTATCTTCCCCTGGTCTAGGAGCTTCTCTGCTCAGGAACCCCAGGTCCAAAGGACACCATCTGCACTGCTTTCTTGGTGGGAGGAGATTCCCATGTTTCTCTGGTCACTTCTCTCTTTTATATCTCAAAAGAGATTGGCTCAAAACACATCTAGTCTTGTATATTGAGACCTCCTCATTAACATAACTGCCACTAATCCCATCTCATCAACATCATAGAGCATTTACAACACATAGGAAAATTACATCAGATGACAAAATGGTGGACCATCACACAATACTGGGAATCTTGGCCTAGCCAAATTGATACACATATTTTTTGGTGACAAAATTCAATCCATGACACCTTTTTAGTTGGAGTGAAATGGTATTTCGTTGTCGTTTTGATTTGCATCTCTCTGATGACTAATGACACTGAGCATCTTTTCATGTGTTTGGTGGACATTCGAACGTCCTCTTTGGTGAAATGTCTATTCAAGTTCCTTACTCATTTTATGATTGAGTTATTTATCTTTTTGTTGTTAACTTCAGGTGTCAAAGTTTATATACACCTTTGTTATTAGATTCTTATCAGTTCTATGGTTTCCAAAGATGTTGTTACAGTCAGCAGCTTTATTAAAGTCTTTTGATGAACAAATGTTTTTAATTTCTATACCAAAACCAAAAACCAAACCCATTGCCGTCGAGTCGATTCTAACTGATAGCGACCCTATAGGACAGAGTAGAACTGCCCCATAGAGTTTCCAAGGAGCACCTGGCAGATTCGGACTGCTGACCTTTTGGTTAGTAGCTGTAGCACTTAACCACTATGCCACCAGGGTTTCCAGATTTCAGTAAGGTCCTTCTTATTTAGCGTAAAAGCTGTTTGTGCTTTTATCAGATAATCTATTGTTAAAAGCTAGGTCCAACAATATTGCTTCTGCAATTTTTTCTAGAAATTTTATGGTTTTTGTTTTCACATTTAGGTCTTCAATCCATTTTGAATTTTTTTTTGTATATTGTGTGTGGTATGTATCCTGTTTCATTTTTCTACACATGGAAGTTCAGTTTTCCCAACACCATTAATTGAAGAGATCTTCTTTCCCATCAAATGTATGTAGCACCCTTGACAAAAATCAGTTGACCATAGATGTGTGGGTTTATTTCCAGACTCTCAATTCTATGCCATATATGTGTCTATTGTTCTACCACTATGCTGCTATTTTAATTACTACTTTAGCTGTCTAATATGTACTGAAGCTGTTTAATATGGAGCTGTCTAATATATTTTAAACCCTACTTGTTCCTCTCTTTCAACATCGCTTTAGCTTGTTGGGGCCCCTTGCTAGTCCAAGTAAAATTAAGGGTTGGTTTTTCCATTTCTTTAAAGGAAGCTGCTGGAATTTTGATCAGAGTTTTATTGAATCTATAGATTGCTTTTTGAAGTATTGACATCTTAAAAATATTAAGTCCTCCAATCCATGGACATAAAACATCTTTCCAGTTATTTTTCTTTAATCTATTTTAGCTGTGTCTTATGATTTTCATTGTATAAGTCTATCATATCCCTGATTAAAATTATTCCTAGCTATTTATTTTCTTAGATACTTTTATAAATGGATTCATTTCCCTAATTTCCCTTTCAGATTTATCATTATTGCTGTAGAGAAACCCACCTGATTTTTGTTTGTTGACCTTGAAATTAGGAACAAGACAAGGGTGCCTGTTCTCACCACTTCTATTCTGTATTGTATTTGAAGTCCTAGTCAGAGCAATAAGACAAGAAAAAGAAATAAAAATTATCAAGGTTGGAAAAGCAGCAAAATTCTCTATTTGTGGATCATAAGATCCTATACATAGAAAATCTCAAAAAAATTGCAAAAAAATTCCATTGTTAATAGAGGAATTTAGCAAAGTTTCAGGGTACAAGGAGGGATTCTGTTTACTTGTATTTGGTTGAGGATGTTTGCATCTATATTCTTAAGTAATGTTGGCCCTTAGTTTTCTTTTCTTGGGATGTCTTTGTCTGGTTTTGTTATCAGGTTATATTTGCTTCATAGAATGAATTAGGAAGTATTCCTCCCTTCTCCATCTTTTAGATGAATTTAAACAGAATTGGAATCAATTCTTCTCTAAATATTGGGTAGAATTCCCAAGTGAATCCATATGGTCCAGCCCTTCTTGTTGTTGTTGGGAGGTTTTTGATCACTGATTCAATCTCTTCACTTGTTACAGGTGTGTTGAGGTTTTTTTATTTCCTCTTGAGTCAGTTTGGGTAGGTTGTGTGCTTCTAAGAATTTGTCCATTTCACGTAGATTTTTTTAAAAAAAATTATTGTGCTTAAAGTGAAAGTTTACCTATCAAGTCAATTTCTCATATAAAAATTTATAAACACCTTGCTATAGACTATTAATTGCTTTCCTCTTAATGAGACAGCACATTACTTCCCTCTACTCTCTCTTTTTGTGTCCATTCAGCCAGCTTCTGATCCCCTCTACCGTCTCATCTCTCCTTCAGACAGGAGATGCCAACATAGTCTCATGTGTCTGCTTGATCCAAGAAACTCATTCTTCCCAGTATTTTTGTCTCTCCCATAGTCCAGCCCAATCCCTGCCTGAAGAGTTGGCTTTGGGAATGGTTCCTCTCTTGGGCTAACAGAAGGTCTGGGGACCATGAACTCTGGAGTCCTTCTAGTCTCAGTCAGACCATTAAGTCTGGTATTTTTAAGAGAATTTGAGATCTGTATCCCACTGCTCTCCTACTCTCTCAGGGGTTCTCTGTTGTGTTCTCTGTCAAAGCAGTCATCGGTTGTAGCCAGGCACCATCTAGTTTTTCTGGTCTCAGGCTAATGTAGTCTCTGCTTTATGTGGCCCTTTCTGCCTTTTGGGCTCATAATTACCTTGTCTCTTTGGTGTTCTTTATTCTCCTTTGCTCCAGGTGGGTTGAGACCGATTGATGCATCTTAGATGGCTACTTGCTAGCGTTTAAGACCCCAGATGCCACTCTCCGAAGTGGGATGCACAGTGTTTTCTTCATAGATTTTATTATCCTAATGGACTTAGGTGTCCCCTGAAAACATGATTCCCAAACCCCTTACCCTGCTACACTGGCCTTCGGAGTACAGTTAATTCAGGAAACTTCTTTGCTTTTGGTTTAGTCCAGTTGTGCTGACCTCTCCTGTATTGTGTGTTGTCTTTCCCTTCATCTAAAATAGTTCTTATCTATTATCTAATTAGTGAAAACCCTTTCCCTCCCTCCATCTCTCCCCTCTCTCGTAACCGTCAAAGAATATTCTCTTCTTTGTTTAAACCGTTTCTCGAGTTCTTATAATAGTGGTCTTGTACAATAGTTGTTCTTTTCCAACTGACTAATTGCACTCAGCATAATGACTTTCAGATTTCTCCATGTTATGAAATGTTTCATGGATTCATCATTGTTCTTCATCAATGCGTATACTCCATTTTGTGAATATACCACAATTTATTTATCCATTCTTCCTTTGATGGGTACCTTGGTTGCTTCCATCTTTTTGCTATTGTAAACAGTGCTGCAGTGAACATGGGTGTGCATATATCTGTTCTTGTAAAGGCTCTTATTTCTCTAGGATATAGTCCAAGGAGTGGGATTGCTGCATCATATGGTAGTTCTATTTCTAGTTTTTTAAGGAAGTGCCAAGTCAATTTCCAAACTGGTTGTACCATTTGACATTCCCCAAAAATTGTAAAACTGTTCCAGTCTCTCCACAACCTCTCCAATGTTTATAATTTTGTGTTTTATGGATTAATGCCACCCTTGTTGCAGGGAGATGGAATCTCATTGTAGTTTTGATTTGCATTTCTCTAATGGCTAATGATGGTGAACATTTCCTCATGTATCTGTTAGCTACCTGAATGTCTTCATTACTGAAGTGTCTGTTCATATCCTTTGCCCATTTTTTAACTGGGTTGTCTTTTTGTAGTTGAGTTTTTGCAGTATCATGTAGATTTTAGAGATCAGGTGCTGATTGGAAATGTCATAGCTAAAAACTTTTTCCCAGTCTGGATAATCTTTTTACTCTTTTGGTGAAGTCTTTGGATGAACATGTGTTTGGTTTTTCGGAGCTCCCAGCTATCTAGTTTCTCTCCTGAATTGTTAGTAATGTTTTGTATACTGCTTATGCCAGAGTTTTCCCTATTTTTTCTTCCATGATCTTTATCATTTTAGAATTTATGTTTAGGCCTTTGATCTATTTTGAGTTAGTTTTTTTAGCGTGGTGTGAGGTATGGGTCTTGTTTCATTTTTTTGTAGATGGGTATCTAGTTAGGCCAGCATCATTTGTTAAAAAGACTGTCTTTTCTCCAATTAACTGACTTTGGGCCTTTGTCAAATATCAGCTGCTCATATGTGGATGGATTTATGTCTGGGTTCTCAATCCTGTTCCATTGGTCTATGTGTCTGTTGTACCAATACCAGGCTGTTTTGACTACTGTGGCAGTTATAATCAGTTCTAAAATCAGGTAGAGTGAGGCTTCCCACTTTGTTCTCCTTTTTCAGTAATGCTTTGCTTATCCGGGGCCTCTTTTCCTTCCGTATGAAGTTGGTGATTTGTTTCTTCATCTCATTAAAAAGTGTCGTTGCAATTTGGATCAGAATTGCATTGTATCTATAGATTGCTTTTGGTAGAATAGACGTTTTTACAATGTTAAGTCTTCCTATCCATGAGCAATGTATGTTTTTCCACTTATGTAGGTCTCTTTTGGTTTCTTGCAGTAGCGTCTTATAGTTTCTATGTATAGGTCTTTTACATCTCTGGTAAGATTTATTCCTAAGTATTTTATCTTCCTGGGGGCTACTCTAAATGGTATTGATTTGGTGCTTTCCTATTCAATGTTCTTTTTATTTGTGTAGAGGCATCCAACTATTTTTTGTACGTTTATCTTGTATCCTGATAACTCTGTTGAACTCTTCTATTAGTTTCAGTAATTTTTTTGAGGATTCTTTAGGGTTTTCTGTGTATAAGATCATGTCATCTGCAAATAAAGATACTTTTACATCTTCCTTACCAATCTGGATGCCCTTTATCTTTATCTAGCCTAAGTGCTCTGGCTAGGACCTCCAGCACAATGTTGAATAAAGGTGGTGATGAAGGGCATCCTTGCCTGTTCCTGATCTCAAGGGGAATGCTTTCAAACTCTCTCCATTTAGGATGATGTTGGCTGTTGGCTTTGTATAAATGCCCTTTGTTATGTTGAAGAATTTTCCTTCTATTCCTTTTTTGCTGAGAGTTTTCATCATGAATGGGTGTTGAACTTTGTCAAATACCTTTTCTGCATCAATTGATAAAATCGTGAGGTTCTTGCCTTTTGTTGTATTTATATGATGGATTCCATTAATTATTTTTCTAATGTTGAACCATCCCTGCATACCTGGTATGAATCCCACTTGGTCCTGGTGGATGATTTTTTTTGATATGTTGATTAATTCTATTGGCTAGAATTTTTTTGAAGATTTTTGCATCTGTGTTCATGAGGGATATAGGCCTGTAATTTTCTTTTTTTGTGGTGTCTTTACCAAGGTAAAAAAAAAAAAAATTTTTTTTTTCTTTTTTTACATGGTATTGGTGTCATGGAAATGCTGGCTTCACAGAATGAGTATGGGAGTATTGCATCCTTTTCTATGACCTGAAATACCTTTAGCAGTAGTGGTGTTAACTCTTCTCTGAAAGTTTGGTAGAACTCTGCGGTGAAGTCTTGCGGGCCAGAGCCTATTTTTCTTGGGAGTTTTTTTATTACCTTTCAATCTCTTTCTTTGTTATTGGTCTATTTGGTTGTTCCACCTCTGTTTGTGTTAGTTTAGGTAGGTCGTGTGTTTCTAGGAATTCATCCATTTTTTCCAGGTTTTCAAATGTTAGAGTACGATTTTTCGTAGTAATCTGGTATGATTCTATTTTCAGTTGGGCTGGTTGTAATATCACCCATCTCATTTCTTTTTCGGGTTTTTTGCTCCTTGTCCTGTTTTTCTTTTGCCAGTTTGTCCAAAAGTTTATCAATTACGTTAATTTTTTCAAAGAACCAGCTTTTGGTCTTGCTAATTCTTTCAATTGTTTTTCTCTTTCATTTAATTCTGCTCTAATTTTTATTATTTCCTTTCTTCTAAGGCCTGAAAGTTTCTTTTGTTGCTCTCTTTGTATTTGTTCAAGTTGTAGGGATAATACTTTGATTTTGGCCCCTTCTTTTTGTATGTGTGCATTTATTGATATAAATTGACCTCTGAACACTGCTTTTGCTTACCCCAAAGGTTCTGATAGGAAGTGTTTTCATTCTCATTGGATTCTCTGAATTTCTTTATTCCATCCTTAATGTCTCCTACAACCCAGTCTTTACTGAGCAGGGTATTTTATTGTTCACTTTCTAAGTGTTTGATCTCTTTTACCTGCTTTTTTCTGTTATGGATTTCTACTTTTATGGCCTTATGGTCAGAGAAGAAGCTTTGGAATATTTTGATGTTTTGGATTCTGCTAAGGTCTGCTTTATGACCTAATACGTGGTTTATTCTAGACAACTTTCCATGTGCACTAGAAGTGGGTGAAGTGTTCTGTATATGTCTATAAGGTCAAGTTGGTTGATTGTGGCATTTAGATCTTCCACGGCTTTATTGAGCTTCTTTCTGAATGTTTTGTCCTTCACCAAAAGTGGTGTGTTGAAGTCTCCTACTATAATTCTGGAGCTGTTTCACTTTTCAATGCTCTTAGAGTGTGTTTTACATATCTTGCAGCCCTGTCATTGGGTGCATAAATATTTAATGAGGTTATATCCTCCTGGTATATTGTCTCTTTAATCTTTATATAGTGAACTTCCTTATCCTTTGTGGTGGATTGTACTTTAAAGTCTGTTTTGTCAGAAATTAATATTGCCACTCTTGCTCTTTTTGATTGTTGTTTCCTTGTTATTTTTTTCCTCCTTAGAGTTTTAGTTTGTTTGTGTCTCTAAGTCTAAGGCGTGTCTCTTGTAGACAGCATATAGGCGGATCTTTTTTTTATCCATTCTGCCACTCTCTCTCTTTATTGGTCCATTTAGTCCATTTACATTCAGCATAATAAAGTGATGTCATTTTGATGTCTTTTTCTGTGTGTTGTTAACACTTTCTTTTTCCCATTTAATTTTTGTGCTGAGTAGTTTATCTTTATACATTGTCTTTCCTCTTATTCGTTGTTGTTGATTTTGTTTCTACTGAGTCTCTATGTTTTTCTCGTATTTTATTTTGATGAGTACGATTGTTAGTTTCCTTTGTGGTTACCTTAATATTTACCTCTATTTTTTATTATTTCTTTATAGTCTTGTCTTCCACTCCATTTGAAAGATCTTTGACTACATTTCTTAGTCCCTCTTTATTATTTTAATGTTGTCTTCTTTTACATAATAACATCGTTGTCTTGATTTATTTTTGTGATTTCCCTGTCTGGGTTGACATCTGATTGCTCTGTGCACTGTTCTCATCTTGTGTTGGCACCTGATATTATTGTTTTCTAACCGAAGAACTCCCTTTAGTATTTCCTGTAGTTTTGGTTTGGTTTTTATGAATTCCCTAAAGTTCTGTTTATCTGGAAATGTCCTACTTTCACCTTCATATTTGAGAGACAGTTTTGCTGCATATATGATTCTTGGCTCACAATTTTTTTCCTTCAAAGCTGTATATAAGTCATCCCATTGCTTTCTTGTCTGTGTGATTTGTGCCTATCAGTCCAAGTTTATTCTTATTTACTTTCCTTTGTAGGTGACTTTTTGCTTATCCCTAGCTGCTCTTAAAATTCTCTCTTTATCTTTGGTTTGGCAAGTTTGATTGTAATATGTCTTGGTTACTTTCTTTTAAAATCTACCTTACTGGAGTTCAATGACAATCTTGGGTAGATATCTTCTCATCTTTCACGATATCAGGGAAGTTTTCTGCCAACATATCTTCGACAATTCTCTCTGTATTTTCTGTTATCCCTCCCTGTTCTGGTACTCCAATCACTCTTAGGTTGTTTCTCTTGATAGAATCCAACATAAGTCTTAAAGTTTCTTTATTTTTTAAAATTCTTTTATCTGATTTTTCTTCAAATATGTTGATGCCAAGTGCTTTACTCCAAGGCCACTAATTCTGCCTTCCACTTGCTCGATTCTGCTTCTCTGACTTTCTTTAAGTTGTCTACTTCTGCAATTTTATTGTTAATCTTCTGAATTTCTGATTGCTGTCTCTCTATGGATTCTTGCAGCTTATTAAATTTTTCCTTATGTTCTTGAATAACCTTTTAATTTCTTCAACTGCTTTATCTGTGTGTTCCTTGGCTTGTTCTGCATATTGCCTGATCTCCTTCCTGATGTCTTGAAGAGTTCTGTATATTAATCTTTTGTAATCTGCATCAGGTAATTCCAGGAAGGCACCTTCATCCAGAAGATCCTTTGGTTCTCTGTTTTAAGAGCTGTTGAAGTGATCATGGTCTGTTTCTTTATGTGGTTTGGTATTGACTGTTGTCTCCAAGCCATCTATAAGATATTGTATAATTTTTTTTTTTTTTTAATGTTCGCTTACTGTATCCTAGCTTCTTGCTTTGTTTTGTTTTGATTTGCCCAAATGGGTTGCTTGAGTGAGCTAGTTTGATTATTTTCACCTTTGGAGCTCTGACATCCTGTCACTAGATGGCTAAAGCTGTTATCAGCTATACGAGCTTATGAATCCATTCACTTTTCTTGTGTAGATTTAGCTCATGTGTCCAGGTAACCGGTCATCAAATGTGTGGTGCAGTCTGTGTCTCACATTCTTAGAGGGGTAGAGCTGTTTGGTGTAGGCATCAGTATCTGGTTGTAGTAGGGGATCATGCTCTGAACAAGGCAGGGAGCTGAGAACTGAGTGTCTGTGAGGAAAGCACCTGCTTGTTCCCTAGAGCTTACAGGTGGGTGAATTCTGCAGACAGACCATGCACACTCAATGCTTTTGGTTGTAAGGGCTGGGAGCTACCAGTTATCCTTGGACCCCTGTCATGGGTGGCTGGGTGACCTGAATAGAGCCACCAGTCCTTAGTCCCCTGATGTGGGTAGGTGAAAAAAGGTGAGGACCCTGTTTAATAGGTAAAATGGTGTCAAACTTCAAACAGCCACCTCTCTACCATACAGCTTAAACTGTTGCAGTCTGCCAGCAAGGGCCTATTCTGAAATAAGCTCAGACAGGTCCACGCAGAGGGGGAAGGTATTCAAAGTCCACAGACCACTTACACCTGAACAGGAGCTGCTTCTGTCCTGAGCTCTTCCTGTTAGTGGAGTTTGCAAATTATCTTTTATTTCTGAGGTGAATTTATTCCTTCTCCAAGGCAGGGAGCATGGCTCAGGGCACTCAAATTGGCCTATCTCAGGCCCGGGGAAATCAACAGCCACTGAAGGCAGCTTGGAGCTGGTGAAGCAATAAAATATATGCACGTATTCAGTTTTTGCTGAGAGTGCTGTTCTTCTCTGGTTCCGGAGGTGTGAGTAGGCTGTGCGGCTAACTGCATCTCTCTGAGAAAACTGCGGCCAAATGCTACCACCAGCCCGCTGCAGCAGCTCCAGGGAGTGGTGCCTGAGGGAACCCAGTGATTCAACTCCAGCAACTCCTCTCTGCTTCTGAATAACCTCTTTCTCCCCCTGCCACTCAGTCCATTTCCTAACTTTGCCTTTGATGTTCCGGGCTCCTAACTTGTCATAAATATGAATGTTTCACTTGATTTTTCAGGTCTTTATTGTAAGAGGGATCTCCAGAAGCATCTGGTTATTCTGCCATCTTGGCCCTGCATCCAGATTATCTCATTTTTTTGTCACGCAGTTGTTCATACTATTAAGTCATAATTCTCTTTATTTCTATTGGGTCAATTGTAGTGTCTCCTCTTTCATTTCTAATTTTGTTTATTTGCATCTTCTCTTTTTTTATTGGAATTTCTATAGGTTTTTCAATTGTATTGATCTTTTCAAAGAATCTATTCCTGGTTTTGTTGATTCTCTCTATTTTTCTGTTTCTGATTTCATTTATTTCTGCCCTAATCTTTGCTATTTCTTTTCTTCTGGTAGGTTTAGGCTTAATTTGCTCTTCTCTTTTTAGTTCCTCAAGTTGTACAGTTAAGCTGTTTATTTGAGGTCTTCTTTTTTAATGTAAGCATTTATTGCTATAATTTTCCATTTGAGTACTGCCTTTGTTGTATCTCATAAGGTTTGGTATGTTGTGCTTTCATTTTCATTTCACTCTAAGAAATTTGTGATTTCTCTTTTCCTTTCCTCCTTGGCCCACTGGTAGTTTAATAATGTGTTGTTTAATTTCCATAGGTTTGCATATTTTAGAGTTTTTTTTCTGTTATTGATTTCTGGCTTCACTTCATTGTGGTCAAAGAAAATACTTTGCATGATTTCAATCTTCTTAAATTATCGAGACTTCCTTTGTGACCTAATATGTGGTCTATCTAGGCAAGATCCATGTGCATCGTTTCCCTGTGTCAACATTTTTGAAGAATACTGTTCAGTCTTTTTGTAGAACACCTCTTTATCTGAGTTTGTCTAATGTTTTCTCATTGTAAGTTTGAGGTTATACATTTTTGGCAAGAATATCACAGAAGTGATGTTCTGTCCTTCTCAGTTTGTCATAACAGAGGGTATATGACATCAATGTGTCAACTGTGATCACTTGGTTAAGAAGTGTCTTCAGGGTGTCAAGTTATTTAATTTTTTTCCTTAGTAATTAGTAAATAATTTAGGGTTGGTTCTTTGAGACTATGAATGATAATATAGATACATAAAACCTTAAAATGTTCTAAAATGTACATTTTGGGTGTTTTTACATTCAACTATTTTCAAAATAATATCTTTTTTGGTAACACTATCTGTAGTGAGAAATAACTATAAATGTGGTGAGCAGAAAGAAAATGGTAAAGTAAAATAAATCGATTATTTCCAATGGATGTCAGTTGGTTATACAAATTTATTTATTCTTTATGTATTTTACAAGTAATCTCCAAAATATGCATTATATTCATTTTAAGGAAAAAATGTCCACAATTAGGTATTTTACCATTTGTAATTTTTTTTTTTTTATCACACATAAACCAAAAAATCCATTGCCTCTGAGTCAATTTTGACACATAGTGACCCTATAGGGCAGAATAGAACTGCTCCATAGAGTTTCCAAGGAGCAGCTGGTAGATTTGAACTGCTGACATTTTGGTTAACAGCCAAATGCTTAACCACTGCATATTTATTGTCGATACCTTAGAAGCAGAGATAAGAATTCACTGACAACATATCTGCCTGGAGAAATTACTGCTAATATTTCATTTAGATCCTTTCAAAGTTATTTATAAACTTCTTAAAAAATAAAAATGGTTCATACTCTACAAATTTTTAACTTAATTTAATACTTAATAAATAGTTCATGTATTAATAGATTTATACAGATACTTATAAATTATCATCTCTAATGCCTACAATAATTCTTGCTTATAACTGTAACATAATTGTTAACCAGTCAGATATTTTTGTATGTTTAAGTTGTTTCCATTGTTAATATTCTATATGCCTGTAAATAGAACTCTAAAAGTATTACTTTCAAATGAATAAATTGGACTGTTTGTAGCAAGGTAGTGATATTAGGCAAAACACATGCCTTGGTCATTAGTGAGCATCACTACTGTCACCTGTTAGAAATATCCTAACTAGAAATATCACACTCTAAGCGAAGATTGAATTGCTTTCTTTGGGGATAGCCTTAAGTTAAATCATGGCAGTAGTCACAGTACTCTACTCTGTCATATTTTAGATCTATTGTATGTGTAGTTAATAATCTTCCACAGACCACGTGTTAACACAGTATCTCTCTGAGAACCGGATGTTCAAATCCAAGGCAATGCCTTTATAGGTCCCTAAGCAGTTGGAAACCCTGGTGGCATAGTGGTTAAGTGCTACAGCTGCTAACCAAAAGGTCGGTAGTTTGAATCTGCCAGGCACTTCTTGGAAACTCTGCAGGGCAGTTCTACTCTGTCCTATAGGGTTGCTATGAGGTGGAATTAACTCAACGGCAGTGGGTTCTTTTTTTAAGCAGTTGCCATCAAGTTGATGCCAACTCATTTTGAACCCATGTGTGCCAGAGTAGAACTATGCTCTGAGAAGTTTTTTATGCCTGATGTTTCCAATGTAGATCACCAGGTGTTTCTTCCAGGGTGCCTCTGGTTGTACCCAAACCTCCACCCGTTAAGGTCCAAACTGAATGTGTTAGCTATTTGTACTACCCAGACACTCCTTATAGGTACTTATACTTACTGAACTGCCTTGTAACCATGTTCATTTCTCTTAGGAACAAGTCTTTGGATGATCTCCAAATATATTCATTTGGGATTCATTTGTACATATATAATATTTTTTAATTACATAAAATTTTGAAAATTATTTATGTATTTTAGTCCAGTTTTCTTCTTCCATCCTTGAATATTAATATTATTTATCTTTCTTAAAACACTTTCACCATAGTAACTCTTGATTAAAATTCCCTACATTTTTCCTTTAATATTCTGTAACAAATACTTCTAAAACATAAGTTTGCTTTTTTTTGCATGCTTTTGTGGTTTCCATACTCACAAAAAGACATTTTTGACTCTATATGATGTACTAATACCTAACCCATTCTACTACTGTCAAGTCAATTCTGATTCACAGCAAACCTAAAGAAGACATTACAACTGCCCCATACAGCTTCCAAGGAGTGGCTGGTAAACTCAAACCACTGACTTTTTGGTTAGCAACTGAATGCTTAAACACTGTGCCATCAGGACAAAACCAATAACTAAAGATGAGGAAACAACTAGAACCATTTTTTATTGAAAGATATAGTGCACTTAATGCAGTTATTAGGAAACTGAAAGTAATGTGGGATAGATAAAGGGGTAAACATGTCCTCTTGTCACCAGGTCAAAGTCAGAAGGGTCCCTCAGGGGTAAGACAATGCCTATAGTGTCCAGTGATAATCTTCCAACCTTCTGAGATATAACTTGGTAATTTATGCTCTGCACCTAGAATAAAATATTTTGGGAAGCCTGACTAGTGTTAAACTCATGTTTAAAATTTTCCAGTATTGAACTTCCTTTCAGAATTAAACAATCAGAACTTTAGTTATGAGTACAGAGATGTCTCCAAAATTACAATTACTGTTATTAAAGAAGTTCCTTACAAGACAGGTAAAAGAGTGCACAGTATTTTGTTACCTTATTTATTTACTCTTGGGTTGTGTGTGCATCCTTTCCGAAGAGCAGATTTGCATGATCCTCACATACCTATCAACGAGTCAAAACCTTTTTCTTGCCCAGAGTTCTCTGGAGAGCGGCCTTGACTTCCTTGTTCCGTAAACTATAGATGATGGGGTTAAGCATAGATGTCACCACTGTATAGAAAAGGGCTAGGAGTTTGTCCACTCCTGGTGAATGGCTAGCTTTAGGTCTTAGGTAGGTAACGGACCCTGAGCCATAGAATAGTGTTACTACCAGTAGGTGGGAAGAACAGGTGGAAAGGGCTTTACGGCGGCCTTCAGATGAAGGCATGACCAGCACGGCAGCAAGAATTCTGCCGTAGGAAGCAATGATCAGTAAAAATGGGCTGGAAATGCAAAGGGTGGCCACAACAAAGACTGCAGCCTCATTATGGGATGTATCCCCACAAGCAAGTGCCAGGATAGGTGGGAGGTCACAGAAGAAGTGGTCTATCTCACAGGGACCACAGAAGTCCAAGGAGAAAATATAGTAGGTCTGGCCCAGGCTGACCATGCATCCCACCCCCCAAGAAACCACTGCCAAATGGGCACACACCCCACGGCTCATTCGTGTTGCATAGTGGAGTGGGGAACATATGGCCATATAGCGATCGAAGGCCATGGCTGCCAAAAGCCAGCATTCGCTGATACCAAATAACGAAAAGTAAAACATCTGTGTGGCACAACCCTCCCGAGAGATCCCTCGAGCATCACTTATCAGATTTTGCAGCATCTTGGGTATGACAGAGCAAGTGTAGCCAATCTCCAAGAGGGACAAATTGGCCAGAAAGAAGTACATAGGCGTGTGGAGGACTGGGTTGGTCCAGATGGCGAGGGCTATGAGGGCATTTCCTGTCAGTGATACTAAGAACATGAGTAGGATAAGGGAAAACAGGAGGAAACATTGTTCAGTGACCCCAGAGAATTTAGTAAATGCAAAGCATTTGACAGTCATGACTTTGTCCTGCCACAAGGAGCAATTGAGGTTCATGACCTGGAAAAGAGAAAGACAAAGTCATCAGGAGGATACCTTCAGATGAGGGAGGCAAATTGTTATATTACTTTTAAAGAGCTCTGATCAGTCAGAGAGTCAATAAGATTCACAATTCCTTACCAGCAATTTTAAAATTCAGAAGTTCTGAAATTGCACCCATCCTCATGCAGTTTCAAACCCAATCCTCTTCTGTCCTCACTATCTCAGTACATATGTCCAAAACATACTTAGTCACAAAAGCATAAAATGAAAAAAAAAAAAAGAAAGAAATGATTCTAGGCCAATTCTCACTTCATCCCCTCCTTAAATCAATCATGAAATACTACAAAATAAGTGTCTTCTGATATCTCTCATATCTATCCCTGTTTTGACACTGATTTTATTTCTTTCTTCACTCATTCATTCAACAGGTATTTATTGGACACAGGCTGTTTGGCAGTTACTGCTTTCCATCCTGGAATTCAGCAATGAGCCAAAATCAACATCTCTCCTGACATGGAGCTTATATTTTAGTGAAGGAAAACAGAAATTAAATCATCATTTAATAAATAAAAAAGTGTTGCAATGCATAGAATTTAAAGTAGGGTACGTGCTAAATGACTGAGTGGTCCAATAGGGCTCTTAATGATGAGACCCATGAGCTGAAAAATGAACGACAAGGAGGGGCACCCATGTGAAGACTGTGTTACAGACACTCATATCATGTTTGTACGGAACTACTGAGAAAATTTCATCACTATAACTAATTTCTTTACCTTCAATATTTCTCGTCCTCCATCCTTTCTCTGAGAGTGTTCTTTACTAATTGAAAATTATGATTATCTGCAGTTGAAGTTCAAATTTCTTGATGTGATTATAAAAAAATCTCTGAATCAGGTCACTAATTAGGGATAGAAATTTTTATTTCACCCCTTACCCAAATGGATCCCATGTTACACTCATAGCAAACTACTTGCATCTTTTCTTACATGTCTTGCTCATACTTATTCCTTTTCTTTGTGGTCATTTGCCCATGGGGGCTTGAAATTTCCTTCCCTGATTGTCCACCTAGTGAACTGCATATCTACATTCAAGTTCAAGCATAGTTTCATCTGCTTTTTTGAAACCCTTCCTGATTCTGGCCCTTCCTGCCCCCATGCTAGTCAATTACACATACTGTTCAGTGTGTTTTTATCATGGATGTGGGTGTCCCTGGGTGGTGCAAATGGTTAAGCACTTGGATACTTACTGAAGAATTGGTGGTTCAAACTCACTCAGAGGTGCATGGAAAGAAAGATCTGGTGATTTGCTTCAGAAAGGTCACAGCCTTGTGAACCTGTGGAGTGTGGTTCTACTCTGCAACACATGGAGTCATCATGAGTCTGAATCAGCTTGATGATCATGTTTTTTTGTTTGTTTTATTTTTCATCACTGACAGGATACCACTTACACTACTCTGATACCATTTACTTACTCATATCATTCTGCAAGTATCTCAGTACCAGGATGCAGGAATAGCATACATCTACCACTCTTAACAATTAATAAGGTCTCATGTAATGAAAAAAAAAATTCCAATGCTAAGCTTTACTCTGGCTACCTGTATGTCCTCTGCCTTTTGGTGATATTCTGTTCTCTGAAGCCAATTAAGTTAAATCCAAATATTACAAATACTGTAAAACCTGTGAAAGTTGGAACCTGTATAAGGTGGAAACCTCTCAGAGATGGAAAACTAAAATATCTTCCACTAATAGAGAGTGATAGAAAGTGGTAAGACTGCAGCCTGTCAAAGGCAGAAAACTTGTGAGCCTTGGAACAATAAGGCAGTTCCATCGAATTCCGGCTTTCACAGGTTTCACTGTATAACATTTATTTTTTTCTGAATCCATTGATTGTCAATTCCCAACAAAATGTTCCCGGTTTTTCTGTGGGAGAACTGCAGCTTGCATTGCTATTTTTGAAATGTCATCAACCAGAAATTGAAACAATGTTTGTTCTGAAAAGCAATGACTAGCAATCTTCTGTCCTCTACCTGTTCATTAACATAACCTGATAACATGAGGTCCTGTTATTAAATACCAATTAAAAAAACTTTTGCCTTCAAGTCAATTCTGACTCATAGCAACCCTATAGGACAGAGTGAAACAGCCCCATAGGGTTTTTAAGGAGCAGCATGGTGGTTCCAAGTGCCAACGTTTAGACTGGCAGCAAAGCTCTTAACCACTGTGCCACCAGGGCTCCATGTTATCACATATTGTCTGGCAAAACCCAACATTGTTGACTCCTTGAGCAAATCTGGGTTTGAGCAAATCATCAGTCAAAATATTTCACCAATTTCATACATATTACCTTGAATCTACATCCAGGCCTTGAACTTTGATATTCGTGCAAAGTCCATCCTGTAGAAACCATATCAAATATCCTCAACTATGTATTTAAAAACCAAAACCAAACCCATTGCTGTCCAGTCAATTTTGACCACAGTGACCCTATAGGACAGAGTAGAACTGCCCCATAGGGTTTTCAAGGAGTGGCTAGTGAATGTGATCCACCAACCATTTGATTAGCAGCCGAACACTTAACCACTGTGCCACCAGGGCTCCCATCAATGTATTTAGCAGTGTTAAATTGCCTGTTTTAGGCTCTGACTAGCATTTAATCCTTTTGAAATTTAGTTGATTCTCATTTAATCATGCAACAATTGTCATATAATTTACAGATTTGATCTTCATTGCCATCAGCACCATATTTCTACAATAACTTTTACCTTTAAAATCTTTTTCCAAGAGATCAGCTCTTCAGTCAATATGTTTTAGTGGTGATTAAACAGTTTCCTAAACAATTATCCCACTCAGCAGCAAAGAAGACATCGTGGAAATTTATGTTATATATAATAAACATGTTCCTTGACTTGTTCAGTTCCTTATTCACCTGTATTTTCATAGTGAGACATTTCTTTGTTTCCTGTCACCCAAAGAAAACATGTGATACACTCTTAATACAGTGTCTAACATACAAGAAACATGATAAATTTTAATATTTGTTATTATATAATCTTTTTTTCTAAAATGTTTTAATAGTAGATACAACAACTTAAGTAAAGTGGTCACTAAATGCTACAGAGATGATTCTCATTACTTTCCGCACTTTCCCCCTTAAGACTTAATATTCAGCTAAATGATGCCTTAATAAAACCCAGAAGAAACTGTCTTATCACCTAGATCATCAGGTACAGGGCAATCTAGGTATTTCTAGTCCTCGAAAATAAGAGGCATAGCAATTCCCTAAGAAATAATTAATTTAGAACAACTTACAGCAATTTTATGAACAAGATACTAGGAGGTAGTGTGAATTTATTCTTCGGAGAAGGAGAGAGTTAATGATTACAATAATGCTTAGATCTGAAATCTGCTTTGGGTATTGCTGCCCATTGTGACACTTTACTCTGCCATCTTCCACAACCACTCTTTCCTAAGACATCAGCTATGTCGCCTACCTTGAATCATAATATTTGAGGGGAAAAAAAGTGGATGATTATAGCTTCTGGCGAGACACTCCCTGATTTTCTCTGCATCCTCTCCTTATAGCCAATGTTCAGAAGATACCAACCTGCTCCATCCTCATTTCTAAGACTGTGCACTTGAAACCCTTTGTTGTAGCCAGGGACTATGGCTGATTACTGGAAGATTGTGTATCTCATGAGAGAACATCGTGTCCCTGCAATGCCCTCAGCTCCACACAAACAAACAAAAGTATACACGGCTGTGCTGATTACATAAGGCTATATTTGAACCTTCTTTCTTCCTGAAAAATAATGGGATGTGACTATGTTATATTTCAATTATTCTCCTTGTTCTGAACCCTTATCTTGCTCCTCCTACCCCTCTGGAGACTTCTATCTTCTCACTGGAAAATGTTAGGAAGCAGTTTGATTTTGTCTCTCAGGAATTGTCATGGACATGTCTGTCCCTAACAATTTGTAGGTACATTTTTAGGAAGGAAAATAATAAAGGTGAAACAGCAGATTAATCAATAGTTAAATATAATGAATGATCTGTATTTCTGGAAACTGCTTTCATAGATTGTGTGCATAATACAGTAGAGTTTGAGTGAAATGTATTATTCCAACAATTTTTTGACTGCTCTAAACTATTAATATAAAATATTCAAATTTTGACTTTTGTCAGAATCAATCAGAATAGTTATCAAAAATAGCTATGAAAATTTATGTCATATAATATGTATGCAGTCAATATTTCCCCTAATATTACAACAAATTAAAATTAATAAATCCTAATAGTCTCTCTTTACACATGAGTTTCACAAAGAACCTACTCGTTTCAGTCAAAGGTAAACAGAAGAAAATATAAAGTCAAAGACATATATTAGGGTAGTGAAAGAACAGAGCTTGGTATTGAATGTTTATTATTTAATAAATGTAAACAAAGGGGGCAAGGCAGGAAAATTAGAAAAGAGAAAAGCATCATTCAGGTAGAAAATACCTCTGATTGCAGTCTTCTTAAAGGAGATAGACATGGGTGTCCTCTTTGAAGTTCCACATAAAGAGTTTATTACCCCAACCTTATATGTTCTGGTTTATACTTTTTTTTTTTTAGTGCTCCTAAATTAGAACCTAGTTGCTTGGATGTGACTAAAATGTAATTCTTGCATTTGTCATTTTCTCAATTAGGTATACAGCAAGGGAGATTTTGATTAGATTTGTGGGAATTGGACCAGACAATTGGTTAACATTGTCCACCTCATTAGTAATAAAATACTGAATTTACTTAGTGTGGCAAATGCACTCAGTTAAAGAACATATTTCTATCTCCCTTTTTTTTGGAGCCAGGTGCACCCTACAACTAATTCTTGCCAATGAGATGTAGATTAAAGTAGGTTGAAATACTCAGGAGGTCTCCTTAAGTGAAGAGGAATACTTTATTTGGATCCTCCTCCATCCACCCTGATGTTCTGGAATTCAGTGTGGTGATAGAAGCTCTAGTTTACAGATTTCACAATAAGGACAAAATCCAAAGCCAAGGGATGTTGGAGCAGACGGATAGAAGCAGCCTAGATCCTGGACAAATTTGTGGACACTACCTTTCTTTATATAAGAGCAATAAACTTCCCTTTTAAAAAGGTGTTGGCATCTGGGACGTTTTTGTTATATGCACCAGAACTTATCCCTTACAGAAGCAGTAGTAACCTCTCAAGTCTGTGACTCAGTTATATTGAGAAAACTGCTGGGATTATGCATACTTTCTATCCTTGACACAAAAGTTACCTCTCCCCACCCTTCAGCACCAAGGAGCTTGTTAGAGCCAAGACAAATACGTAAATTATATCCAACTTGCTCATGGGCTAATGAAGAGGCATTCATCTATCTAAGTAGAGGTATAAGTTAATGCAACTGTTAGTTGATATACTATTACAAAATTAATCTAAGCACCGAGAGAATGCTAAGGAAAGGGTCAGCAGCAAATTGAATTAATAAGGGAAATTTTCTTTGAATGGAGAAAGGCTTGAAAGTCCCAGGATAAGAGAAGAATATAAAGGTAAGTTTTGATCAACTTTAGTTAACCAAGTATGGTATTTACATTATTGATGATTTAATCTGTTATTTGGGCCATGCTGTTGTTGTGTGCTGTTGAGTCAATTCTGAATCAGTCAAGATCAAACATTTTTATATTGGAATTTGCAGTTTGGATGTTGTTGCTGTTGTTAGGTGCCGTTGAGTTGGTTCTGACTCATAGTGACTGTATGTATAGCAGAACAAAAAGTACCTGGTCCTGCACCATCCTCACAATAGTTGCTAAGTTTGAGCCCATTATTGCAGGCACTGCATCAATCTATCTCATCAAGGGTCTTCCTCTTTTTCACTGACCATCTACCTTACCAAGCATGATGTCCTTCTTCATGAAATGGCCACTCCTGATAATATGTCCAAAGTACATGATGCTAAGTCTCAGCACCCTCCTTCCTAAGGAGTATTCTGGCTATACGTCTTCCAAGAGAGATTTGTTCATTCTTCTGGAAGTTCACAGTATATTCAATATTTTTTGCCAACACCATAATTCAGATGGGATGTTTCTTCTTTGTCTTTCCTTATTAATTGTCCAGAGAAGAGCTTACATCAGTACAAAGTATTTCAGAACATAGAAAAGGAAGGGATAGTTCCAAATTCATTCTATGAAGCCAGCAAAACCCTGGTACCAAAACCAGGTAAAGACACCACAAAAAAAGAAAATTACAGACCAATATTTCTCATGAATATGATACAAAAATTCTCAACAAAATTCTAGTCAATAGAATTCAGCATCATTAAAAAAAAAAAAAAAAACACCATGACCAAGTGGGATTCATATCAAGTATGCAAGAATGATTGAACTTTAGATAAATCAATCAACATAATTTACCACATTAAAAAAAAATCACATGATCATCTCAGTTGACACAGGAAAGGCATTCAACAAAGCCCAACACCTATTTCTGATAAAAACTCTCAAAACAGGTATCGTAGGGAAATTCCTGAACATAATAAATAACACCTTTACAAAACCAACATCCAAAATCATAGAGAGAGGTTCAAAACATTCCCCTTGAGAAGAGGAACAAGACAATGATGCCCTTTATCGCCAATCCTATTTAACATTGTGCTTGAAATCCTCCCTACAACAATAAGGCAAGAAAAAGAAATAAAGGGCATCCAAACTGGTAAGGAAGAAGTAAAAACTATCCCCATCTGCAGGTACTATGACAGTATACACAGAAAACCTGAAAGATTCCACAAGAAAACTACTGGAACTAATAGAAAGATTCAGCAGATTAGCAGGATACAAAATAAATATACAAAAGTCATTTGGAATCCTATACACCAATAAAGACAACTATGAAAAAGAAATCAGGAAAACAACATCTGTTATAATAACCCCTAAAAAAAATAAAATACTTAGGAATAAATCTAACCAGGGATGCAAAAGACCTCCACAAAGAAAACTACAAAACACTACTGCAAGAAAACAAGAGACCTACATAAACTGAAATGTATACCATGCTCATAGATAAGTAGACTTAATATTGTGAAAATGTCAATTCTACCCAAAGCAATCTACAAATACAATGCAATCTGGATCCAAAACCAACAGCATACTGTAAAGAGATGGAAAAGCTAATCAATAACTTTATATGAAAAGGGAAGAGGCCCTGGATAAGTAAAGCAGTATTGAAGAAGAAGAATAAAGTCAAAGGACTCCCGGTGTATGACCTCAGAACCTACTACACAGATAAGGTAGTCAAAACAGCCTGGTACTGGTACAATGACAGACATATTGACCAGAAGAACAGAATTGAGATTCCAGATGTAAATCCATCCACCTACAGTCACCTGATCTTCAACAAAGGTCTGAAGTCCATCAAATGTGGAAAAGAGAATCTTTTTAACAAATGGTGCTGGCAAAACTGGATGTCCACCTGCAAAAAAAAAAATGAAACAGGACCCACACCTCACACCATACACAAAAACTAATTCAAAATGGATCAAAAACCTAAATATAAAACCAAAGACTATAAATTTTGTAGAAGAAAAAATAGGGTCAGTGCTAGAGGCCCTAATACATGGCATAAACAGGACAAATCCATAACCAACAGTACCCAAACACCAGCAGATAAGCAAAGTAACTGGAATCTTCTAAAAATTAATCATTTATACTCATCAAAAGACTTTACGTAAAGAGTAAAAAGAGAACCTACAGACTGGGAAAAATTTTTGGTTATGACAAAGTTCTAATCTCTGAAATCTACAGGAAAATCCAAAAGACAAATAATCCAAAATAAAAATGGGAAAAGTATATGAACAGGCACTTCACCAAAGAAGACATTCAAGTGGCTAACAGGTACATGAGGAAATGCTCATGATTACTAGACATCAGAGAAATGTAAATCAAAACAACAATGAGATACCATCTCACCTCGACATTACTCACATGAATCAAAAAACAGAAAATAACAAATGTTAGGGAGGCTACAAGGAGATTGGAACTTTTAAGCACTGCTGATGGGAAAGTAAAATGGTAGAACCATTCTGGAAAACAATTTGGTACTTCCTCAAAAAGCTAGAAATAGAAATCCCACTCCTAGGAATATATCCTAGAGCAATACAAGTTCTCACATGAATAGACATCTGCACGCCCAATTCATTGCAGCATTGTTCACAATAGCAAAAAGATGGAAACAGCCCAGGTGTCCGTTATTAGATGAATGGATAAACAAACTATCGTATATGCACACAATGGAATATTACCCGACGATAAAGAACAATCATGAATCTGTGAAGGATCTCATACATGGATGAATGTGGAGGGCATTATGCTGAGTGAAATAAGTCAATCACTAAAGGACAAAGATTGTATAAGACTACTACAATACAAAATCATGAAAAGATTTAAATGCAAAAACAAAAAAAGCTTGATGGTTACCAGGGAGGGGATGGTAGGGAAAGAAAAACAAATAGACAAAAGATAGTGGTATTTTTGGTGAAGGGTAAAACAGTACACACTACTGTGGAAACTAGCACAACTTGTCCAAGGTAAGGTCATAGAAGCTCCACGTTGTTGTTAGGTGTCCTCAAGTCAGTTCTGTCTCATAGCAACCACATGTACAACAGAAGCAAACAATCCCAGTCCTGCATCTTCCTCAAAATTATTGTTTCACTTGATCCCAGTGTTGCAGTCACTATGTTGATGCATCTCTTTGAGGGTCTTCTTTTTTGGAGGCCTTCTACTTCATCAAGCAGGATGTCCTTCTCCTGGGACTGATCCCTCCTGATAACATGTTCAAAGTATGTGAGACAAAGTCTCTTCATCTTTGCCTCTAAGGAGCATTCTGGCTGTACTTTTTCCAAGATAGATTTGTTCATTCTTCTGTCAGTACATGGTATATTCAATATTCTATGCCAACACTATAATTCAAAGGCATCAATTATTTTTCAGTCTTCCTTATTTATTTTTCAGCCTTTACATGCCTATGAAGTGACTGCAAACATCATGGCTTAGGTCAGGTTCACCTTAGACTTCAAGGTGATATCTTTGCTTTTTAACACTTGAAAGAGGTCTTTTGCAACAGATTTGCCAAGTGCAATGGGCTGTTTGATTTCTTGACTGCTCCTTCCATGGGTATTGATTGTGCATCCAAGTAAAATGAAATCCTTGACAACTTCAGTCTTTTCTCTGTTAATCTGTTTAAAGGACACAATCCTGACCCACACCTTTCCTACTTTAAACCATGCAGGGAAGTAAAATTTTGTTGAAGATCATTCAAAAATGGCTGCAGTGATACATCAATCGGGAACTGCCAGAAATGCAAAAAGGATTCGGAAGAGGACGTGGAACCAGGGATATCATTGCTGATGTCATATAGATCCTGGCTGAAAGCAGAGACTACCAGAAAGATGTTTACCAGTTTTATTGACTATGCAAATGCATTCGACTGCGTGCATCATAATAAATTATGGATCACATTTTGAAGAATGGGAATCCCAGAACACTTAATTGTGTTCGTGAGGACATGTACATAGATAAAGAGGCAGGCCTTCAAGCAGAACAAGGGAATACTGCATGGTGTGAAGTCAGGAAAGGGGTGTGTCAGGTTTGTATCCTTTCACCATATTTATTCAATCTGTATGCTGAGCAAATAATCCAAGAAACTGGCCTATATGAAGAAGAACAGGGCATCTGGATTGGAGAAAGACTCATTAACAACCTGCAAAATGCAGACAGCACAACCTTGCTTGCTGAAAGTGAGGAGGACTTGAAGCACTTACTGATGAAGATCAAAGAACACAGCCTTCAGTATGGATTACATACAACTCAACACAAATAAAGAAAAAATCTCACAACTGGACCAATAAGCAACATCATGATAAACAGAAAAGATTGAAGTTGTCAAAAATTTCATTTTACTTGGTTTCACAATTAACTCCCATGGAAACAACAGTCAAGAAATCAAACAATGCATTGTGTTGGGGAAAACAGCTGCAAAAGACCTCTTTAAAGTGTCAAGAAACAAAGATGTCACTTTGAAGACTAAAGTGGACCTGACCCAAGCCATGGTGTTTTCAATCGCCTCACATGCACTTGAAAGCTGGACAATGAATAAGGAAGACAGAACTGAGCCTTTTGAATTATGATGTTGGTGAAGATTACTGAGTATACCATGAACTGCCAACAAAATGAACTAATCTGTCTTGGAAGTAAGGATGAGGAGGCTATGTTTCACATACTTTAGAGATGTTATAAGGAGGGATCAGTCTGTGGAGAAGGACATCATGTTTGGTAAAATAGAGGATCATCGAAAAAGAAGAAGGCCCTTGATAGATGAATTGACGCAGTGGCTGTAACAATGTGCTCAAGCATGGCAACGATTGTGAGGATGGTGCAGGACTGGGCAGTGTTTCATTCTGTTGTGCATTGGGTCACTACAAGTAGGAATATACTCAATGACACCTAAAAATGACAACAAACAAATGTAATTATTTTAACATTCTTTATTTTATAACCTAAGGGGGATAATCTTTGTGGTTACTTGATGACCACCCAGGAAACCTCAGAGATAGTTTAGATGTAAAAGACATCTTACCATTTTTGATAGAGAAAATCTGTTATTACATTAAAATATGAGACCAAGTGTCAAAAGAGAAGAAAAATTTTATAGCCTTATTTGGGAGTGAAAATGTTTAACAAACACAACAGCAAGTAAATGTGACAAACTAGGTGAAAAGATTTTAAATGAACCTAGTAACAACTGATTGTGTTCAAATGGTTTAAATTGTTTTAAAGGTGCAAAACATAAAGAGCTATCATTTGAAATTCTAGATGTTTTATCACTTGCAGAAAAGAGCCCTGGTGGCCTGGGGTTTAGGGCTTGTTTGGTAACCGGATGGTTGGCAATACAAACACACTAGCCACTGGGCGGCCGGGGAAGAATATGGGAGGTCTGTTTCTGTAAAGATTTACAGCCTTGTAAACTGTATGGAACAGTTTCTGGGTTTCTGTAAAGATTTACAGCCTCGTTAACTGTATGGGACAGTTCTCTGTCCTATAGGGTTGATAAGAGTTGGAATCAACTCAATGGCAATGGATTATTACTTAAGAATTTTTTTTTTTAAAGTAATCCTCAGGTAGCTTTATGTTGTTGTTGTTGTTAGGTGCTATCGAGTTGGTTCCAACTCATAGTGACCCTATGCACAACAGAACAAAATACTGCCCAGTCCTGCACCATCCTTACAATCGTTGTTATGCTGGATCCCATTGTTGCAGCCACTGTGTCAATCCACCTCGTTGAGGGTCTTCCTCTTTTCTGCTGAACCCCTGTACTTTGCCAAGTATGATGTCCTTCTCCAGAGACTGATCACTCCTGACAACGTGTCCAAACTATGTAAGGCCCAGTCTCATCATCCTTGCTTCAAAGGAGCATTCTGGTTGTGCTTCTTTCAAGACAGATATATTCATTCTTCTGGCAGTCCATGGTATATTCAGTATTCTTCGCCAACACCACAATTCAAAGGCATCAATTCTTCTTTGGTCTTCTTTATTCATTGTCCAGCTTTCACATGCATAAGATGTGATTAAAATACCACGACTTGGGCCAGGCGCAGCTTAGTCTTCAGGGTGACATCTTTGCTCTTCAACACTTTGAAGAGGTCCTTTGCAGCAGATTTACCCAAAGCAATGCCTCTTTTGATTTCTTGACTGCTGCTTCCATGGCTGTTGATTGTGGATCCAAGTAAAATGAAATCCTTGACAATTTCAATCTTTTCTCCGTGTATCATGATGCTGCTCATTGGTTCAGTTGTGAGGATTTTTGTTTTCTTCATGTTGAGGTGCAATCCATACTGAAGGCTGTGGTCTTTGATCTTCATTAGTAAGTGCTCCAAGTCCTCTTCACTTTCAGAAAGCAAGGTTGTGTCATCTGCATAACGCAGGTTATTAATGAGTCTGCCTCCAATCCTGATGACCCATTCTTCATATAGTCCAGCTTCTCGGATTATTTGCTCAACATACAGATTGAATAGGTATAGTGAAAGGATACAACCCTGGTGCACACCTTTCCTGACTTTAAACCAATCAGAATCCCCTTGTTCTGTCCGAACAACTGCCTCTTGATCTATGTAAAGGTTCCTCATGAGCACGATTAAGTGTTCTGGAATTCCCATTCTTCTCAATGTTATCCATAATTTGTTATGATCCACACAGTCGAACGCCTTTGCATAGTCAATAAAACACAGGTAAACATCCTTCTGGTATTCTCTGTTTTCAGCCAGGATCCATCTGACATCAGCAATGACATCCCTGGTTCCACATCCTCTTCTGAAACCAGCCTGAATTTCTGGCAGTTCCCTGTCAATATACTGCTGCAGCTATTTTTGAATGATCTTCAGCAAAATTTTGCTTGTGTGCGATATTAATGATATTGTTCTATAATTTCCACATTCGATTGGATCACCTTTCCTGGAAATAGGCATAAATATGGATCTCTTCCAGTCAGTTGGCCAGGAAGTTGTCTTCCATATTTCTTGGCATAGACGAGTGAGCATCTCCAGTGCTACAACTGTTTGTTGAAACATCTCAATTGATAGTCCATCAATTCCTGGAGCCTTGTTTTTCACCAGTGCCTTAAGAGCAGCTTGGACTTCCTCCTTCAGTACCATCGGTTCCTAATCATATGCTACCTCTTGAAATGGTTGAACATCGACTAATTTTTTTGGTATAATGACTCTGTGCGTTCCTTCCATCTTCTTTTGATGCTTCCTGCATCATTTAATATTTTCCCTGTGTAGAATCCTTCACTAGTGCAACTCAAGGTTTGAATTTTTTCTTCAGTTCTTTCAGTTTGAGAAACACCAATCATGTTCTTCCCTTCTGGTTTTCCATTTCCAGCTCTTTGCACATGTCATTATAATACTTTGTCTTCTCAAGCCACCCTTTGAAATTTTCTGTTCAGTTCTTTTACTTCATCAATTCTTCCTTTTGCTTTAGCCGCTTGATGTTTGAGAGCAAGTTTCAGAGTCTCCTCTGACATCCATCTTGGTCTTTTCTTTCTTTCCTGTCTTTTCAATGACCTCTTGCTTTCTTCATGTATGATGTCCTTGATGTCATTCCACAACTCATCCAATCTTCATTAGTGTTCAGTGCATCAAATCTATTCTTGAGATGGTCTCTAAATTCAGGTGGGATATACCCAAGGTCATATTTTGGCTCTCGTGGACGTTCTCTGATTTTCTTCAGTTTCAGCTTGAACTTGCATATGAGTAATTGATGATCTGTTCTGCAGTCGGCCTCGGCCTTGTTCTGAATGATGATATTGAGCTTTTCCGTTGTCTCTTTCCACAGACGTAGTCAATTTGATTTCTGTGTGTTCCATCTGACGAAATCCATGTGTATAGTCACCATTTATGTTGGTGAAAGAAGGTATTTGCAATGAAGAAGTCGTTGGTCTTGCAAAATTCTATCATTTGATATCCGGGATTGTTTCTATAACCAAGGCCATATTTTTCAACTACTGATCCTTCTTCTTTGTTTCCAACTTTCACATTCCAATCACCAGTAATTATCAATGCATTTTGATTGCATGTTCAATCAATTTCAGACTGCAGCAGCTGATAAAAATCTTCTATTTCTTCATCTTTGGCCCTAGTGGTTGGTGCATATATTTGAATAATAGTCGTATTAACTGGTCTTCCTTGTAGGCGTATGGATATTATCCTATCACTGACAGCATTGTACTTCAGGATAGATCTTGAAATTTTCTTTTTGACGGTGAATGCAACACTGTTCTTCTTCAAGTTGTCATTCCCAGCATAGTAGACTATATGATTGTCCAATTCAGAATGGCCAATACCCATCCATTTCGGTTCACTAATGCCTAGGATATTGATGTTTATGCTTTCCATTTCATTTTTGACAATTTCTAATTTTCCTAGATTCATACTTCGTACATGCCAGGTTCTGATTATTAACGGATGTTTGCAGCTCTTTCTTCTCATTTTGAATTGTGCCACATCAGCAAATGAAGGTCCCGAAAGCTTACTCCATCCAAGTCATTAAGGTCAACTCTACTTTGAGGAGGCAGCTCTTCCCCAGTCATCTTTTGAGTGCCTTACAACCTGGGGGACTCATCTTTCAGCATTATATCAGACAATGTTCTGCTGCTAAGGTTTTCACTGGCTAATACTTTTCAGAAGTAGACTGCCGGATCCTTCTTCCTAGTCTGTCTTAGTCTGGAAGCTCACCTGAAACCTGTCCTCCATGGGTGATCCTGCTGGTATCTGAATACTGGTGGCATAGCTTCCAGCATCACAGCAACACGCAAGTCCCCACAGTATAACAAACTGACAGACACGTGGAGGTGTATCTTTATAAGTATATTTAAGTTCATACAAATAGATGTAACATTAAAGCTTGTAATGTTAGCTTTAAAATACAATAAATTTTATCAGAATACTGAATAAAACAAAATATATATTAAATTGAATTTTCCATCTTAATGAACTTAATACTTGGTAAACATAGAAATCTTATACATAATTTCATAAGCATGTTCATAGCCTTTGAAAGTATTGAACCAACTACAGTCTCAACAATTTATGTTCATGAAAACCCTTAATCCAAGAAATCTACTTTCTTCTCATTACAGGTATGAAGAAAACTAGAAAGCAGGTAACTGTTAAAAAATATATGTATATATCTATTTCTGTCCCAACGTATACATTACCTACCTTAGTGGCCAAAAAACCCAAAAATTTATGCATTAATATTATCCAAAAGGAGTGAAATATTTGTTCAGTCTGTTATTCAATGGGTATTCTACAAGGTAGAAATGTAAGAGAAAAGGGTAGATTTAAAATATTTGGTTTCAAACGTTTTGTCTTCTGTACTTATGGTAGAGATTACACGTTTGTAAAGATTATTCATAAATTAAATCAACAGTAATTTAGACTTTCAAAGTTAAATAAATATCTTAAAATTAACAGTTAAGCTGAAACACTAAATCCACATAATCTGAAGCATTAAATAATAATTATTCACACAGGGAATGATTTTATGTGAGAGGAGTAGGCCTTCATTAAAATTGCCTGTGTGGACACAATCTTCCTGGAAAATGATCTCTCTGTAAATAGTGTCCTCTATGTGGTTATACGTCTGCGACTTATTTGGGTCTCCTATGGCTGCATTGTGAGAAGTGTGCTGACAATAAAATCAGCTGAAGGCAGAAAGAAAGCATTTGGGACTTGTGGGTCTCACATGATTGTTGTGGTTTTGTTCTTTGGGACTATAATTTCTGTCTACTTACAACCCAAGAGCAAGTATACTCAGAAGTGCAGTAAATTCTCCACCCTTTTCCATACTATAGCCACTCCCTCACTTAATTCTTTGATCTACACCTTGAGAAACAAAGAAGTTAAGCGAGCTGTAGAAAGCCTGTTGGCAAGAGACCCAACTTAGGGAGAAATGTACGATATACTCATGAAATTCCTCAGATGCTGGGAACTTTTAGGTACCTCTCATTATAGTTTCTCCTTTCATTTAGTTGAAGTGCAGCTAAATCACCAAAATAAAAGTAGGTGTGTAATGCCCTTTTAATGACATCCTGAAGTCACTTACTCTAAATCCTTCTTACGCTCCTTTCTGGAAAAGTCATGTGTCTCCTTTTTTGTCTGCATTATAAATACTCTGAAAAAATCAATATAGGTATATGCATACGTATTTGTATACTTTCATAAATCCTAGAGTTATTAGAGCCCTGATGGTGCGGTGGTTAAGAGATCGGGTGCTAACCAAAAGATTGGCAGTTCAAATCCACCAGCCACTCCTTGGAAACCCAGTGGGGCAGTTCTACTTTGTACTATAGGGTTTCTGTGAATCTGAATTGACAGCATAGGTTTGGTTTGGCGTTTTTTTAGAGTTATGGTTCTAAATCCACTGCTGTTGAGTAGATTCTGATATGTGGCAACCCTATGTGTTACAGAGCATGGGATTTTCTTGCCTGTAATCTTTATTGTTGAGCTTTTCTTCATGCTGCTGCTGTGTGGGTTTGAACTGCCAAGCTTTAGGTTAGTAGTCGAGCTCAAAGCATTTGTGCCACCCAGGGATGTCTCTAGTGACTGACTAATGACATGACTGACATAGTTATGACAAACACAAATGCATATCATGACACTAAATCTTCTGCTCCATGGAGGTAGAGCTCAGATGATAGTTGCAGAAATTTGAGTTTATATAGGGATGCTCCCTATTGCTTACCAGGTCTCACATCCAATAGTATTACAGGCAGTGGGTGTTCTGTTGGTAGTTTAAATGAACTTGTAAAGGTCCATTGGAAAAGGCACAAATGTCTAACTGTTTGCCTTACTTGGAGGGTTGCTGCTTCTTGTTCAGTCAATAGCAGCCCCTGGGACTAAGTACATCCAAGGATTTTTCTCATCTCTCCCACCCACAGAAGAAGACCCATAGAAAGATGTGCCATGAGGCTAAATGTTTCTCTTTTATGGATTCCTCATCAGAATAGAATAGAATAGCTATCAATCTCTTTTGATTGACACTTTAGCTCCAGAGCTGAATTCTGAGATAAATCTGCAAACATAAGTTTAAGTCTCATCATTAATCCTGGATATTTAAATATGACCAAAGTAAATTGATGTACAAATAATAAAAAAAAAACTTTGTCATTGTATAGTATTTTTATTGATATTATAATTTGATAATATATACAAATTTTTTCATATTGAATACAAATTGCTATCTGTTTTAGTAATATTCTTAACAATTTTGGTAATGTTTTAAATTTAAAGCTATTAGTCTTTTTTTCTATATGTTCAAAATATTTGTTTACAGAATATTAGCAAGATTTCTATTGGCTTGGTTACTGGATGTTGCTTAGGCATACTTTTGCACACTGCTCTTTATATTTTTTTTGGCAAAAAAATAACACTTTAACAGACAGCCACTAGAGAATCATTTTAATACAAATAAATAAATGTAGTCAAATATAGCATGAAATTTAGTGGAGTAGTCTAAAAAAATATATAGATACGCATTGCAGAAGAAAAACATGATCTAGTCAGAAAGCCATAAAAAAGGTAACTTGTCTATCTAGACCTTGTGCTTCTCCACTCACAAAATATAATCCATTTGGTGTTAATAAATGTGTTGTTAGTAGATTAATAAATATGATCACACTTAAGTTAAATTTTTATTGGTGGATTAGGGAAGCCAAATGTCTAGTAGCAAACCCTGGTGACATAGTAGTTAAGACCTATGACTGCTAACCAAAAGATCAGCAATTCGAATCCACCAGGGGCTCCTTGAAAACTGTATGGGGCAGTTCTACTCTGGCCTTTAGGGTCACTATGAGTTGGAATCGACTCGATGGCAACTGGTTTTTGGTTTTTAATGCCTAATAAGCAATGTAGTTATCTGAGTCATTTAAAATCTTATAATTTAAAACAGACCAAAAATAACAATAATAATGATAACTTTATACCTACCCCCCCCAAAAAAAACTAAGTATCAATTTTTAATGTTTTCCATATATGCTTTACATTTTTAAGATAATTTATTTTATTTTTGTTATTGTTGAAAATATACACATGGGAACATACACAAATTCAACAATTCCTACATGCACAATTCAGTGACACTGATTACATCTGTGAATTGGGCAACCGCTCTGACCCTCCTTTTCTGAGTTGTCCTTCCCGCAATAACATAAACTCACTATTACTTGCTATCTAATCTTTTGAATTGTTCTTGTCAATTTGATCCCGTATAGATAGATCTTAAAGAGCACAATGCTGAAGGCAGACGTTCTTTACTAGTTAAGGTAACTATTGTTTAGTTTTAAGAAGACTTCAGGGAATATTTTGGGTTTAAAGTTCAGCATTTTAAAGAATATCTCATGGCAATAGCTTCAGCAGTTCATTCAGCCTCCTTGGCTCCAGAAACCCTGGATTCTGCAAGAATTGAAATTCTGTTCTGCATTTTCCCTGTTTTGATCAGGATTCTTCTGTGGAAGCTGTAATCAAAATGTTCAGTAGTGGTAGCCAGGCACCATCCATTTCTTCTGGTCTTAGGGCAATGGAGGCAGTTGTTCATGGAGGCAATTAGCTACACATTCCATTTCCTACTCTTATTCCTGACTTTCCTTCTTCTTTTGCTCCAGACAAATAGACACCAACTTCTGTAACTTGGATAACTGCTTGCCATTAAGACCCCCAGGCACTACACAACAAATTAGGAGGTATTAAGCCTAAACACGCTATCAGGCCAATTAACTAGGATATCCTATGAAAACATGACCCTAAACCTCCAAACCAGGGAACCAAATCCCACGAGGTGTTTGGTTGTACATATGCAGCCTCGACAGTTACTCTTTGTTTTGTCTTTTTGTTAATGTTGTTAGTATATATGTCATACAACTTTTGCCAATTCAACTTTATTGAAAGCAATTACATTAGTCAGTTGTGCAACTCTGTTCTTAATCAGTGTGATTTTTCCATCACTGTAAACCAAAACACATTTGCTGATGTGGCATGACTCAAAATGAGAAGAAACAGCTACAAACATCCATTAATAAAGGGAAAGTAGAATGTACAAAGTATGAATCTGGAAATTTGGAAATCATCAAAAATGAAATGGAACTCACAAACATAGATATCCTAGGTATTAGTGAGGACTGATATTGACCATTTCGAATTAGACAACTACATGGTCTACTCTGTCAGGAATGACAACTTGAAGAGAAACGGTGTTGCATTCATCACCAAAAGAACATTTCAAGATCTATCCTGAAGTATAACATTGTCAGTGATGAGATAATATCTATACACTTACAAGGAAGACTAGTTAATACAACTATTATTCAAATTTATGCACCAACTACTAAGTCCGAAGATGAAGAAATTGAAGATTTTTGCCAACTTCCACAGTCTGAAATTCATCCACTATGCTGTCAGGGTGCATTGATAATTACTGGTGATTGGAATGCAAAAATTGGAAACAAAGAAGAAGGATTGGTAGTTGGAAATCATGGCCTTGGTAATAGAAATGGTGTCAGAGATTGCATGGTAGAATTTTGCAAATAGTATTTTTCGACAACATAAATGGTAACCATACACATGGACCTCACCAGATGAAATACATCTCTGGAAAGAGATGATGTAAACCTCAATGTCATCAGTCAGAATAAGGCCAGGACCTACTGCAGAACAGACCATCAAATGTTCATATGCAAGTTCAAGTTAAGCGGAAGAAAATTAGAATGAGCCTATGAGAGCCAAAGTACAAACTTGAGTATATCCCACCTGAATTTAATGACCATCTCAAAAATAGATTTGACGTGTTGAACACTAACGACCAAAGACCAGATGAGTTGTGGAATGACATCAAAGACAGCATGTGAAGAAACAAAAGGTCATTAAAAAGACATGAAAGAAAGAAAAGACCCAAATGGTGCAATGACCTGGAGTTAGAAAACCAAAAGGGAAGAATATACTTGGCATTTTTCAAGCCAAAAAAGTTCAAGCCTCTAGTTGCCATTTTGAAGAATTCTATGAGGAAAATATTAAAAGATGCAGGCAGCATCAAAAGAAGATGGAATTGGGTGGGGCCAAGATGGCAGACTAGGTAGACGCTACCTCGGATCCCTCTTGCAACAAAGACTCAGAAAAACAAGTGAATCGATCACATACATAACAATCTACGAACGCTGAACAACAAACACAGATTTAGAGACAGAGAGCGAACAAATACGGGGAAGCAGCGACTGTTTTCGGAGCCTGGAGCCAGCATCTCAGTCAGGTAACCTTGGCGCCGGGCTTAGGTCTGGGCCCAGGGGAGCTGAACTCAAATTCTTGTGAGGGCGCAAACAAGGGGCGCAGCCCTACCCCCCTGAACTCACCCCGGGAGGGGGCCCAGCCAGTCCGTGCGGGCGGCGTGGCGACGCAGCTAGTGGGAGAAGTCCCCGGGAGGCAGTGATTGGTTTTGGAGCCGGGAGTGCAGCGTCCCAGCCGGGGAACTTTGGCGCCGGGCTTTTGACTGGGCGGTGTCAAGGCACAAGCATGGGGTGCAGCCCTACTCGCCTGAACTAACCCCGGGAGGGGGCCCAGCCGGTCCGCGAGGACGGCGTGGCGACGCGGCTGGCAGGATGAGAGGTCCCCGGGAGGCAGCGACTGATTTTGGAGCCGGGAGTGCAGCGTCCCAGCAGGGGAACCTTGATGCTGGGCTTTGGACTGGCAGCTGAGCATCTGACTGCGGCTTCAGCGGGCCAGACCCTCTGGGCCAATCTCCACACAGCCAGCACACATAGGCGACACGCCCCTCGGGAATCTCAGATAAAATAATCATTCCAAGCAAGATAAGCAACTTTCGCTATATTCCGAGGTGCTACTCTCCTATTTCTCTGAACCCTCCCCCACCCTTCCCAGGCGGCTTCATTAACATTGGAATTTCCTGAGCCAGAGGTAGAACGGCTCCAGCTCCGTGCTGGCTTTGCTACCCCCAACTTTTTTTTTTTTGGTCTTTCCTAACCTATTCTTCCAGCCTGAGAGAAGGAACCACAAAAAACCCAGGAACCAAAAATCCATCCCTAATTGGACTAAAAACACAGAACCAGCTACAGCCAAGCATATATGAGCCAAATCTCGGACTTTCATCCTTACAGGGAACAAGGTGGCAGTTATAATCCAAAGGCAGTTCTGATACAGATCTGACTGCATTTTTTTTTTTAGCGGATTTTCTGGAAAAACAAGTTTCCCAGGTCTGATATCTCTGCGTATTCAACAGAGTGCTCATTGACCCACAACAGGGAACTGAGGGCTGAAGCTCCCCCCAGACCACCTAGCCTCTTGCCTTAGGGGTCTAAGGAGGGTGACATCTACCAATCAGTAGAGGTACTTGCATTGGGGCCCAAGGTACAGCTGCAGTGCCCTCCCACCAAGGTGCTATAGGAATAGAGACACACCTACCTCACTGACACTTGGGGGAAGCCTGTCAGCACCCTGCCCCCCTGGAGTGTGAACCCCAGCTGTTAATAGAATCTGGTGCACACAACTATCACCACTACTTCTCAAGGTGGATAGGTGTTAGGGTGCAGCACACACTTGACCCAAAATCAGATTCTACTCAAGAATAGTGAATGGACTCAGGCATATATCTCTGGCAACAGCCCAAACCAGCTGGTAATAGGTCATAAGTAAGTCAAGGGCTACAACAAACAAGACAGCACAATCTAGTAGCCCATCCACGTATATTGAAAGAAAACAAAAAAAGACTCAGTGAGCAATTACAGAAGAAACCACTGCTATATCTTAGTGATGGCTCAGAGACAGCAGTCAATATCAAACCACATAAAGAAGCAGACCATGACAGCTTCTACAACCCCCCAAACAAAAGAATCAAAATCTTTCCCAAATGAAGATACAATCCTGGAATTATCAGATACAGAATATAAAAAACTAATTTACAGAATGCTTCAAGACATCAGAAATGAAATAAGGCAAACTGCAGAAAAAGCCAAGGAACACACTGATAAAACAGTTGAAGAACTCAAAAAGATTATTCAAGAACATAGTGGAAAAATTAATAAGTTGCAAGAATCCATAGAGAGACAGCATGCAGAAATCCAAAAGATTAATAATAAAATTACAGAATTAGACAACACAATAGGAAGTCAGAGGAGCAGACTCGAGCAATTAGAATGCAGACTGGGAAATCTGGAGGACCAGGGAATTAACACCAACATAGCTGAAAAAAAATCAGATAAAAGAATTAAAAAAAATGAAGAAACCCTAAGAATCATGTGGGACTCTATCAAGAAGGATAACTTGCAGGTGATTGGAGTCCCAGAACGGGGAGGGAGGACAGAAAACACAGAGAAAATAGTTGAAGATCTGCTGACAGAAAACTTCCCTGACATCATGAAAGACGAAAGGATATCTATCCAAGATGCTCATCGAACCCCATTAAAGATTGATCCAAAAAGAAAAACACCAAGACATATTATCATCAAACTTGCCAAAACCAAAGATAAAGAGAACATTTTAAAAGCAGGCAGGGAGAAAAGAAAGGTCTCCTTCAAGGGAAAATCAATAAGTCCAGACTACTCAGCAGAAACCATGGAGGCAAGAAGGCAATGGGATGACATATACAGAACACTGAAGGAGAAAAACTGCCAGCCAAGGATCATATATCCAGCAAAACTCTCTCTGAAATATGAAGGTGAAATTAATTTACAGATAAACACAAGCTTAGAGAATTTGCAAAAACCAAACCAAAGCTACAAGAAATACTAAAGGATATTGTTTGGGCAGAAAACCAATAATATCAGATACCAGCACAACACAAGGTCACAAAACAGAACATCCTGATATCAACTCAAATAGGGAAATCACCAAAACAAATTAAGATTAATTAAAAAAAAAAGCTCATAACAGGGAATCATTGAAGTCAATATGTAAAAGATTACAATAATCAAAAAGAGGGGCTAAATACAGGAGGCATAGAACTTCCATATGGAGAGTGATACAAGGCAATATAGGACAATACAAGTTAGGTTTTTACTTAGAAAAATAGGGGTAAATATTAAGGTAACCACAAAGAGGTATAACAACTCCATAACTCAAGATAAAAGCCAAGAAAAATGTAACAACTCAACAAACATAAAGTCAAATACTACGAAAATGAGCATCTCACAATTTACTAAGAAAAAAGTCTCAGCACAAAAAAATAAGTGGAAAAATGAAACTGTCAACAACACACATAAAAAGGCATCAAAATGACAACACTAGACACTTATTTATCTATAATTACGCTGTATGTAAATGGACTAAATGCACCAATAAAGAGACAGAGAGTCTCGGACTGGATAAAGAAACACGATCCATCTATATGCTGCCTACAAGAGACACACCTTAGACTTAGAAACACAAACAAACTAAAACTCAAAGGATGGAAAAAAATATATCAAGCAAACAATAAGCAAAAAAGAAGAGGAGTAGCAATATTAATTTCTGACAAAATAGACTTTAGACTTAAATCCACCACAAAGGATAAAGAAAGACACTACATAATGATAAAAGGGACAATTGATCAGGAAGACATAACCATATTAAATATTTATGCATGCAATGACAGGGCTGCAAGATACATAAATCAAATTTTAACAGAACTGAAAAGTGAGATAAACACCTCCACAATTATAGTAGGAGACTTCAACACACCACTTTCGGAGAAGGACAGAATATCCAGTAAGAAACTCAATAGAGACACGGAAGACCTACTTACAACAATCAACAAACTTGACCTCATTGACTTATACAGAACTCTCCACCCAACTCCTGCAAAGTATACTTTTTTTTCTAGTGCACATGGAACATTCTCTAGAATAGACCACATATTAGGTCATAAAACAAACCTTTGCAGAATCCAAAACATCGAAGTATTACAAAGCATCTTCTCAGACCACAAGGCAATGAAACTAGAAATAAATAACAGAAAAACTAGGGAAAAGAAATCAAATACTTGGAAACTGAACAATACCCTCCTGAAAAAAGACTGGGTTATAGAAGACATCAAGGAGGGAATAAGGAAATTCATAGAATGCAACGAGAATGAAAATACTTCCTATCAAAACCTTTGGGACACAGCAAAAGCAGTGCTCAGAGGCCAATTTATATCGATAAATGCACACATACAAAAGGAAGAAAGAGCCCAAATCAGAGAACTGTCCGTACAACTTGAACAAATAGAAAGTGAGCAACAAAAGAATCCATCAGTCACCAGAAGAAAACAAATAATAAAAATTAGAGCTGAACTAAATGAATTAGAGAACAGAAAAACAATTGAAAGAATTAACAAAGCCAAAAGCTGGTTCTCTGAAAAAATTAACAAAATTGATAAACCATTGGCTAGACTGACTAAAGAAATACAGGAAAGGAAACAAATAACCCGAATAAGAAACGAGAAGGACCACATCACAACAGACCCAACTGAAATAAAAGAATCATATCAGATTATTATGAAAAATTGTACTCTAACAAATTTGCAAACGTAGAAGAAATGGATGAATTCCTGGAAAAACACTACCTACCTAAACTAACACATTTAGAAGTAGAACAACTAAATAGACCCATAACAAAAAAAGAGATTGAAATAGTAATCAAAAAACTCCCAACAAAGAAAAAGCCCTGGCCCGGACGGCTTCACTGCAGAGTTCTACGAAACTTTAAGGTGATAGAGAAACAAATCACCAACTTCATATGGAAGGGAAAGAAGCCTCGGATAAGCAAAGCATTACTGAAACAGAAGAAGAAAATGGGAGGCCTCACTCTATCTGATTTCAGAAGCTATTATACAGCCACAGTAGTCAAAACAGCCTGGTATTGGTACAACAACAGGCACATAGACCAGTGGAACAGAATTGAGAATCCAGATATAAATCCATCCACATATGAGCAGCTGATATTTGACAAAGGACCAGTGTCAGTTAATTGGGGAAAAGATAGTCTTTTGAACAAATGGTGCTGGCATAACTGGATATCCATTTGCAAAAGAATGAAACAGGACCCATACCTCACATCATGCACAAAAATTAACTCCAAGTGGATCAAAGACCTAAACATAAAGACTAAAACGATAAAGATCATGGAAGAAAAAATAAGGACAACCTTAGGAGCCCTAATACAAGCCATAAGCAGAATACAAAACATTACCAAAAATGACGAAGAGAAACCGGATACCTGGAAGCTCCTAAAAATCAAACACCTATGCTCATCTAAAGACTTCACCAAAAGAGTAAAAAGACCACCTACAGGTTGGGAAAAAATTTGCAGCTGTGACATCTCCGACCAGCACCTGATCTCTAAAATCTATATGATTCTGTCAAAACTCAACCACAAAAAGACAAACAACCCAATCAAGAAGTGGGCAAAGGATATGAACACACACTTCACTAAAGAAGATATTCAGGCAGCTAACAGATACATGAGAAAATGCTCTCGATCATTAGCCATTAGAGAAATGCAAATTAAAACCACGATGAGATTCCATCTCACTCCAACAAGGCTGGCATTAATCCCAAAAACACAAAAGAATAAATGTTGGAGAGGCTGGGGAGAGATTGGAACTCTTATACACTGCTGGTGGGAATGTAAAATGGTACAATCACTTTGGAAATCTATCTGGCATTATCTTAAACTGTTAGAAATAGAACTACCATACAACCCAGAAATCCCACTCCTCAGAATATACCCTAGAGAAACAAGAGCCTTCACAGAAACAGATATATGCGCACCCATGTTTATTGCAGCTCTGTTTACAATAGCAAAAAGTTGGAAGCAACCGAGGTGTCCATCAACGGATGAATGGGTAAATAAATTGTGGTAGATTCACACAATGGAATACTATGCATCGGTAAAGAACAGTGACGAATCTGTGAAACATTTCATAACATGGAGGAACCTGGAAGGCATTATGCTGAGCGAAATTAGTCAGAGGCAAAAGGACAAATTTTGTATAAGACCACTATTATAAGATCTTGAGAAATAGTATCTGAGAAGAACACATACTTTTGTGGTTACGAGGGGGGGAGGGAGGGAGAGGGTTTTTTACTGATTAACTAGTAGATAAGAACTGTTTTAGGTGAAGGGAAGGACAACACTCAATACATGGAAGGTCAGCTCAATTGGACTGGACCAAAAGCAAAGAAGTTTCCGGGATATAATGAATGCTTCAAAGGTCAGCGGAGCAAGGGCGGGGGTTTGGGGACCATGGTTTAAGGGGACTTCTAAGTCAATTGGCAAAATAATTCTATTATGAAAACATTCTGCATCCCACTTTGAAATGTGGCATCTGGGGTCTTAAATGCTCACAAGCGGCCATTTAAGATGCATCAATTGGTCTCAACTCACCTGGAGCAAAGGAGAATGAAGAACACCAAGGACACACGACAACTAAGAGCCCAAGAGACAGAGAGGGCCACATGAACCACAGACCGACATCATCCTGAGACCAGAAGAACTAGTTGGTGCCCGGCCACAATAGATGACTGCCCTGACAGGGAGCACAACAGAGAACCCCTGAGGGAGCAGGAGATCAGTGGGATGCAGACCCCAAATTCGCATAAAAAGACCATACTTAATGGTCTGACTGAGACTAGAGGAATCCCAGAGGTCATGGTCCCCAAACCTTCTGTTGGCACAGGACAGGAACCATCCCCGAAGACAAGTCATCAGACATGAAAGGGACTGGACAGTGGGTAGGAGAGAGATGCTGATGAAGAGTGAGCTAATTATATCAGGTGGACACTTGAGACTGTGTTGACCTCTCCTGTCTGGAGGGGGGATGGGAGGATAGAGAGAGTTGGAAGCTGGCAAAATCGTCATGAAAGGAGAGACTGGAAGGGCTGACTCATTAGGGGAAGAGCAAGTGGGAGTACAGAGTAAGATGTATATAAACTTACATGTGACAGTCTGACTTGATTTGTAAACGTTCACTTGAAGCTCAATAAAAGTTAATAAAAAAAAGAAGATGGAAGGAATACACAGAGTCACTGTACTAAAAAGAGTTGGTTGACTTACAACCACTTCAGGAGGCAGCATATGCTCAGGAACCAGTGGTACTGAAGGAAGAAGTCCAAACTGCCCTCAAGGCACTGGATAAAAACAAGTGTCCAAGAATATCTACCTGGCCGACTAACTGGAAGATATCTATATTCATGCCTATTCCAAAGAAAGGTGATCCAACCAAATACAGAGATTATTGAACAACATCATTAACATCACATGCAAGTAAAATTTTGCTTAAGATTGTTCAAAAGCGGCTGCAGCAGTCCATCAACAGGTTGTTGCCAGAAATTCAAGCTGGATTCAAAAGAGGGTGTGGGAATAGGGATATCATTGCTGAGGTCAGATGGATCCTGGCTGAAAGCAGAGAATATTAGAAAGATGTTTACCTTTTCTTTTTTTTTTGACTCTGCAAAGGCCTTCGACTGTGTGGATTATAACAAGTTATGGATAACTTTGTGAAAGATGGGAATACCAGGACACTTATTTGTGCTCATAAGGATCCTGTACATAGCACAAGAGGCAGTTGTTGAAACAGAACAAGGGCACACTGCGTGGTTTACAGTTGGGAAAAATGTGCATCAGGGCTCCATAAGCAATAACTATCCCCTTTTCCCCTTCCTCCTGCAACTGTTAACTGCCTTTGTATGTATACAACACATTTTGCTTATTCACTCATCCACTGATGCTCATTAGGTTGTTTCTACTTTCTCACAATTGTGAATAGTGTGGCAATGAACACGGGCGTACAAGTATGTGTTTGAGTTTCTTCCTTCAATCTTTTGTGTATACACCTAGGAATGGAATTGATAACTCGTATAGTAGATCAAGTGAAACAATAATTGTGAGGAAGATGCAGGACTGGGATTGTTTGGTTCTGTTGTACATATGGTTGCTATGAGACAGAACAGACTTGAGGACACCCAACAACAACGTGGGGCTTCTGTGACCTTGCCTTGAACAAGCTGTGCTTGTTTCCACAGTAGTGTGTACTGTTTTACCCTTCACCGAAAATACCACTATCTTTTGTCTGTTTTTCTCTCCCTACCATCCCCTCCCTGGTAACCATCAAGCTTTTTTTGTTTTTGCATTTAAATCTTTTCATGATTTATATTGTAGTAGTCTTATACAATCTTTGTCCTTTAGTGATTGACTTATTTCACTCAGCATAATGCCTTCCACATTCATCCATGTGTGAGATCCTTCGCAGATTCATGATTGTTCTTTATCATTGTGTAATATTCAATCCACTATGAATTTTTTTTTTGTATATTGTATGTGGTATGTATCCTGTTTCATTTTTCTGCATGTGGAAATCCAGTTTTCCCAACACCATTGATTGAAGAGATCTTCTTTCCCCATCAAATGTATGTAGTGCCCCTGTCAAAAATCAGTTGACCAAAGATGTGTGGGTTTATTTCTGGACTCTTGATTATATGTCATCTATGTGTCTATTGTTCTACCACTACATCACTGCTTTAATTACTACTGTAGCTATGTAATATGTACTGTAGCTCTTTAATATGTAGCTGTCTAATATTTTTTAAGCCCTACTTTGTTTCTCTCTTTCAACATCGCTTTGGCTTACTTGGGCCTCGTGCTAGTCCATGTAAAATTAAGGACTGGTTTTTCCATTTCTTTAAAGAAAGCTGTTGGAATTTTGATCAGGATTGTATTGAATTTATAGATTGTTTTGGGAAGTACTGGCATCTTAACATCATTAAGTCTGCCAATCCACAGACACAAAATATCTTTCCATTTATTTCTCTTTAATCTCTTATAGCTGAGTCTTATGATTTTCATTGTATAAGTCTTTCACATTCCTGAATAAAATTATTCCTAGCTATTTTATTTTCTTAGATGCTTTTATAAATGGATTCATTTCCCTAATTTCCCTTTCAGATTTATCATTGTTGCTGTAGAGAAACCCAACTGATTTTTGTTTGTTGACCTTGAAATTAGGAATAAGACAAGGGTGTCTGCTCTCACCACTTCTATTCAATATAGTATTTGAAGTCCTAGTCAGAGCAATAAGACAAGAAAAAAAAATAAAAGCTATCAAGTTTGGAAAAGCAGCAAAATTATCTCTGTTCATGGATCATATTATCCTATACATAGAAAATCCCAAAGAATCTGCAAAAAATTTCCGTGGCTAATAGAGGAATTTAACAAAGTTTCAGGGCACAAGGATGGATTCTGTTCACTAGTATTTGGTTGAGGATGTTTGCATCTATATTCATAAGTGATACTGACCCTTAGTTTTCTTTTCTTGGAGTGTCTTTTTCTGGTTTTGTTATCAGGGTTATATTTGCTTCATAGAATGAATTAGGAAGTATTCTCCCCTTCTCCATCTTTTAGAAGAATTTGAACAGGATTGGTGTCAAGTCTGTAAATATTTGGTAGAATTCCCCAGTGAATCCACATGGCCCAGGACTTTTAGTTGTTGTTGTTGGGAGGTTTTTGATGACTGATTCAATCTCTTGTTACAAGTCTGTTGAGATTTTTTATTTCCTCTTGAGTCAGTTTGAGTAGGTTGTTTGCTTCCAAGGATTTGTCCATTTTATATGGGTTATCTCATTTTTTGCCATGTAGTTGTTCATACTATTCTGTCATAATTCTCTTTATTTCTATTGGGTCAATTGTAGCGTCTCCTCCTGGCATTTCTTATTTTGGTAATTTGCATCTTCTCTCTCTCTCTCTTTTTTTTCCTTTATCAGAATTTCTATATGTTTTTCAGTTGTATTGATCTTTTCAAAGAACCAACTTCCAGTTTTGTTGATCCTATTTTTCTGTTTTCGATTTCATTCATTTTTGCCCTGATCTTTGCTATCTCTTTTCTCCTGGTAGGCTTAGACTTAATTTGCTCTTCTCTTTTTAGTTCCTCAAGTTGTAGATTTAGGCTGTTTATTTGAGATCTTCTTTTTTTAGGTAGGCATTTATTGCTATACGTTTCCCTGTGAGTACTGCCTTCATTGCATACCATAAATTTTGGTGTATTGTGCTTTCATTTTCTTTTGACTCTAAGAAATTTGTGTTTCCTCTTTTGATTTATTCCTTGAACCACTGGTGGTTTAATAATGTGTTGTTCAATTCCCATAGGCTTGCATATTTTAGAGTTTTTTTTTTCTGTCATTGGATTCTATCCTCATTGCATTGTAGTTGAAGAAAATACTTTGCATGATTTCAATCTTCTTAAATTTATTGAGACTTCCTTTGTGACCTAACACATGGTCTATCTTGGCAAAGATCCATGTGCATCATGTCTTTGTGAGTCAACATTTTCGAAGAATGCTGGTCAGTTGTTTTCTAGAACATATCTCTATTTGAGTTTGTCTAATATTTTCTCACTATAAGATTGAGGTTATACATTTTTGGAAAGTATATAACAGAAATGATGTTCTGTTCATCTCAGTTTATCATAACAGAGGGCATATGACATCAATATATTAACTGTGATCACTTTGTTTAGAAGGTTCCTTCAGGGTGTCAAATTATTTATTTTTTTTTCCTTAGTAATTAGTATATAACTTAGGGTTGATTCTTTGAGACTATGAATGATAATATAGATAAGTAAAATATTAAAATGTTCTAAAACATACATTTTGGGTGTTTTTACATTCAACTACTTTCAAAATAATATGTTTTGGTAACACAATCTCTAATGAGAAATAACTGTAAATGTGGTCAGCAGAAACAAAATGGTAAAATAAAATAAATGAAATATTTCTTATGGATGTTATTGGTTGTACAAATATAAATAAGTTACATTTTAATCTTTATTCTTTATGTATTTTACAAACAGTGTCCAAAAATATATATTTGTTTTAAGAAAAAAAGTCCACAATTAAATATTTTACTATTTGTATCACACATAAACCAAAAAACCCATTGCCATTGAGTCAATTTTGACTCATAGCAACCCTATAAGACAAAGTAAAACTGCTCCATAGGGTTTCCAAAGAGCAGCTGGTGGATTTGAACTGCTGACATTTTGGTTAGCAGCCAAATGCTTAACCACTGCAAGCTTATTGTAGATACCTTAGAAACAGACATAAGAATTCACTAATAACATATCTGCCTAGAGAAATTACTATTAACATGTCATTTAGATCCTTTCAAAGTTATTTATAAATTTTTCTAAAGATAAAAATGGTCCATACTCTACAAATTATTTTTAACTTGCTTTAATACTTAATAAATTGTTCATGTATTAATAGATTTATACAGATACTTATAAATTATCATCTCTAATGCCTACATGAGCCAGCCAGGAGTCGAACCTAGAATCTTCTGATCCGTAGTCAGACGTGTTATCCATTGTGCCAGATTCATCACTGTTCTTTATCGATGCATAGTATTCCACTACATTGCTGTTGAACTCACCTTTAAAATTTTTCAATATCCAACTTCCTTTCAGAATTCAACAATCAGAACTTTAGTTATGAGTACAGGGATGTTTCCAGAATTATAATTACTGTTATTAAAGAAGTTCCTTACAAGACAGGTGAAAGAGTGCACAGTATTTTGTTACCTTATTTGTTTACTCTTGGGCTGTGTGCACATGCTTTCTCCAAAGAGCAGATTTGTATGGTCCTCACATACCTATCCATGAGTCAAAACATTTTTCTTGCCCAGAATTCTTCTGACGGCTGCCTTGACTTCCTTGTTCCGTAAACTATAGATGATGGGGTTGAGCATAGCTGTCACCACTGTATAGAAAAGGGCTAGGAGTTTGTCCACTCCTGGTGAATGGCTAGCTTTAGGTCTTAGGTAGGTAACGGACCCTGAGCCATAGAATAGTGTTACTACCAGTAGGTGGGAAGAACAGGTGGAAAGAGCTTTACGGCGGCCTTCAGATGAAGGCATGACCAGCACGGCAGCAAGAATTCTGCCATAGGAAGCAATGATAAGTAAAAATGGGCTGGAAATGCAAAGGGTGGCCACAACAAAGACTGCAGCCTCATTATGGGATGTATCCCCACAAGCAAGTGCCAGGATGGGAGGGAGGTCACAGAAGAAGTGGTTTATCTCACAGGGACCACAGAAGTCCAAGGAGAAAATATAATTGGTCTGGCCCAGGCTGACCATGCATCCCACCCCCCAAGAAACCACTGCCAAATGGGCACACACCCCACGACTCATTCGTACTGGATAGTGGAGTGGGGAGCATATGGCCATATAGCGATCAAAAGCCATGGCTGCCAAAAGGCAGCATTCACTGATACCAAATAATGTAAAGAAAAACATCTGTGTGGCACAACCCTCCCGAGAGATCGCTCGAGCTTCACTCACAAGACTCTGTAGAATCTTGGGTATGACAGAGCAAGTGTAGCCAATCTCCAAGAGGGACAAATTGGCCAGGAAGAAGTACATGGGCGTGTGGAGGACTGGGCTGGTCCAGATGGTGAGGGCTATGAGGGCATTTCCTGTCAGTGATACTAAGAACATGAGTAGGATGAGGGAAAACAGGAGGAAACATTGTTCAGCGACCCCAGAGAATTTAGCAAATGCAAAGCGTTTGACAGTCATGACGTTGTCCCGCCACAAGGAGCAATTGAGGTTCATGACCTGGAAAACAGAAAGGCAAAGTCATCAAGAGGATACCTTCAGATGAGGGAGGCAAATTGTTATATTACTTTTAAAGAGCTCTTGTAAGTCAGAGAGTCAAAGAGATTCACAATTCCTTACCAGCAATTTTAAAATTCAAAGATTCTGAAATTGTACCCATCCTCATGCAGTTTCAAACCCAATCCTCTTCTGTCCTCACTACCTCACCACATGTGTCCAAAACACACTTAGCCACAAAAGCATAAAATGAAAAAAAAAAAAGAGAGAGAGAAAAGATTCTAGGCCAATTCTCTCTTCAACCCCTCCTTAAATCTATCATGAAATACTATGAGGTAAGTGTCTTCTAATCTCTCTCGTATCTATCCCTGTGTTGACACTAACTTTATTTCTTTCTTCACTCATTCATTCAAGAGGTGTTTATTGGACACAGACTATTTGGCAGTTACTGCTTTCTGTCCTGGAATTCAGCAAGGAACCAAAATCAACATCTTTCCCCACATAGAGCTTATACAGTAGTGAAGGAAACCAGGAATTAAATCATCATTTAGTAAATAAAAAATTGGTGCACTGCATAGAATTTAAAGCAGGGTATATGCTGGAGACTGACCAATTTAGACTCAGTGGTCCAATAGGGATCTTAATGATAAGACCCATGAGCTGAATGTGAATGACAAGAAGGGGCAGCCATGTGAAGACTGTTACAGACACTCATATGTCTATGCTGAACTTCTGAGAAAATTTCATCATTATAACTGATTTCTTTACCTTCAATATTTCTCATCTTCCATCCTTTCTCTGAGAGTGTTCTTTACTAAATGAAAATTATGATTATCTGCAGTCGAAGTTCAAATTTCTTGATGTGATTCATAAAAAAATCTCTGAATCGGGTCACTAATTAGGGTTAGAAAGTTTTATTTCACCCCTCACCCAAATGGATCCCATGTTACACTCATAGCAAACTACTTGCATCTTTTCTTACATATCTTGCTCTTACTTATCTCCTTTTCTTTGTGGTCATTTGCCCATGGGGGTTTGAAATTTCCTTCCCTGGTTGTCCACCTAGTGAGCTGCATATCTACATTCAAGTTCAAGCATGGTTTCATCTGCTCTTTTGAAACCCTTCCTGATTCTGGCCCTTCCTGCCCCCATGCTAGTCAATTACACATACTGTTCAGTGTGTTCTTATCACTGCTCTGGGAGCCCTTGGGTGGTGCAAATGGTTAAGCGCTTAGATACTTACTGAAGAATTGGTGGTTCAAACTCACTCAGAGGTGCATGGAAAGAAAGATCTGGTGATTTGCTTCAGAAAGGTCACAGCCTTGTGAACCTATGGAGTGTAGTTCTACTCTGCAACACATGGAGTCGTCATGAGTCTGAATCAGCTTGATGGCTGTATTTGTGTTTGTTTTATTTTTCGTCACTGACAGGATACCACTTACACTACTATGATACCATTTACTTGCTCATATCATTCTGCAAGTATATCAGTACCAGGATGCAGGAATAGCATACATCTACCACCCTTAACAATTAATAAGGCCTCATGTAATGAAAAAAAAAAAAAAGTTCCAATGCTAAGCTTTACTCTGGCTACCTGTATATTCTTCTGCCTTTTGGTGATATTCTGTTCCCTGAAGTCAATTAAGTTAAATCCAAATATCACAAATACTGTAAAACCTGTGAAAGCTGGAACCTGTGTAAGGTAGAAACCTGTCAGAGAAGGAAAACTAAAATATTTTCCACTAACAGAGAGCAACAGAAAGTGGCAAGACTGCAGCCTGTCAAAGGCAGAAAGCTTACGAGCCCTGGAACAACAAGGCAGTCCTATCGAATTCCGGCTTTCACAGGTTTCACTGTATAACATTTATTTCTCTCTGAATCCAATGACTGTCAGTTCCTGACAAAACGTTCTCTGTTCTTTCTGTGGGAGGTCTGCAGCTTGCATTGTTTTGTTTGAAATGTCATCAACCAGAAATTAAAACTATGTTTGCTCTGAAAAGAGCAGATGAATGAAGGGATTTGACTAGTAATGTTCTGGCCTCTATCTGACCATTATCATAACCTGATAACCTGAGGTCATGTTATTGGATACCGATTTAAAAAAAAAAAAACTTTTGCCTTCAAGTCAATTCTGACTCATAGCAACCCTATAGGACAGAATGGAACAGCCCCATAGGGTTTTCAAGGAGCAAAACCAAAAAAACCCAAACCCACTGCCATCCCGTCAATTCTGACTCATAGTGACCCTGGTGGCATAGTGGTTAAGTGCTACGGCTGCTAGCCAAGAGGTCGGCAGTTCAAATCAACCAGGTGTTCCTTGGAAACTTTATGGGGCAGTTCTACTCTGTCCTATAGGGTCGCTATGAGCTATGAATTCAAGGAGCAGCTGGTGGATTTGAAGTGCTGACCTTTAGACTGGCAGCCAAGCTTTTAACCACTGTGCCAGCAGGGCTCCACGTGATCACATAGTGTCTGGCAAAACCCAACATTGTTGACTCCTTGGGCAAATCAAAATATTTCATCGATTTCATATATATTATATTGAATCTACATCCAGGCCTTGAACTTTCATATTTCTACAAGGTTTTAGTCCATCCTGTAGAAACCATACCAAATATCCTCAACTATGTATTTAAAGACCAAAACCCAAACTTTTGCTGTGGAGTCGATTTCGAGTCATAGTGACCCTATAGGACAGAGCAGAACTGCCCCATGGGGTTTTCAAAGAGTGGCAGGTGAATGTGAACAGCCATCCATTTGATTAGCAGCCAAACACTTAACCACTGTGCCACCGGGGCTCCCATCTGTGTGTGTTAAACTGCCTGTTTTAGGCCCTGCCTCACATTTAATCCTTTTGAAATTTAGTTGATTCTGACTTAAGCATGCAGCAATTGTCATTGAATTCACAGATTTGATCTTCATTGCCATTAGTACCCGCGTTTCTAAAATAACTAATTTTTGCCTTTAAAATTTTTTTAATTAAAAAAAAATAGCTTTTTCCAAGATAACTGTTCTACAATCAATATGTTTTAGTGGTGATTAAACAGTTCACTAAACAACTATCCAACTAACCAGCAAAGAAGGTGTAGCAGTAATTTACGTTATATGTAATAAAAATGTTTCTTGACTTGTTCACTTTATTCACCGGTATTTTCATAGTGATTCATGTGATACACTATTACACATTGAATATTATACACTTAGTATAGTGCCTAACATACGAGAAACATAATAAATGTTAATATTTGTTATTATGTAATCACTTTTTCTAAAATTTTTAACAGTAGTTACATTTTAAATAAAGTGGTCATTAAACACTATACAGATGATTACTTGTTACTTTCTACAGTTTCCCCCTTAGGACTTAATATTCAGCTAAATATAAATATAACCGAGGAGAAACTGTCTTATTACCTAGATCATCAGGAACAGGGCAATCCAGGTATTTCTAGTCTTCCAAAATAAAGGGCATATCAATTTCCTATTAAATAATTAATTTAGAACAACTTACAGCAATTTTATGAAAGAGATACTGGGAGATTGAGTGAATTGCTCTACTCTTTTTTTTTTTTCAGAAAAGGAAAGAATTCCTGATTACAATAATGTTCAGACCTGAAATCTGCTTTGGATGTCTCTGTACATTGTCACACTTTAATCTGCCATTTTCCACAACCACTCTTTCTTAAGACATCAGCTATGTCACATACCTCGAATCATAATATTTGAAGGGAAAAAAAAGTGGATGGTTATAGCTTCTGGTGAGGCACTCCCTGATTTTCTCTGCATCCTCTCCTTACAGCCAACCTTCAGAAGATACAAATCTGCCCCATCCTCACCTCTAAGGCTGTGCACTTGAAACCCTTTGTTGTAGTCAGGGACCATGGCTGATCACAGGAAGATTGTGTGTTTCATGAGAGAACATCACATCCCCCCTACAATGCCCTCAGCTCCACATACAAAAAAACAGAAGTATACAAGGTAGTGCTAATTACATGATGATGTATTTGAAGCTTCCTTCTTCCTGAAAAATAATGGAATGTGACTATATTTCAATTATCCTCCTTGTTCTGAACACTTATCTTGTTCCTCTTATCCCCCTGGAGACAGATCTGTCTTCTTCTCATTGGAAAATGTAAGGAAGCAGTTTGATTCTGCCTCTCAGGAATTGCCATGGACAGGTCTGTCCCTAACTATTCGTTGGTAAATGCTAACATTTAGGAAGGAAAAGAAGTAAAAGTGAAATGTCAGATAAATCAACAGTTAGATATAATGAATGATCTGTATTTCTGGAAACTGTTTTTATATAATGTGTACATAGTACAATATGAGTTCAAGTGAAATGTAGTATTGCAACAATTCTTTGATTACTGTGAACTGCTAATACAAAATATTCAAATTTTAATTTTTGTCTGTATCAACAAGAATAGTTATCGAAAATAGGTATAAAAATTTTATGTCATATATTAATGCAGTCACTATTTCTACTAATATTATAACAAATTAAAATTTACATATCTTAATAGTCTCTATTTACACGAGTTTCACAAAGAAACTACTTATTTCTATTAAAAGTAAACATAAGAAAGTATAAAACCAAAGGCATAAATTAGGATAGTAAAACAACAGAGCAAGGTACTGAATGCTTATTATTTAAAAGGTATAAGAAAAGGGGGCAAGGTACTGAACATCTATTATTTAAATGATATAAAGACACAGCAGGAAAAGAAAAGCATCGTTCAGACAGAACATACCTCTGATTCCAGTCTTCTTAAATGAAACAAACATGAATGTCCTTTTTGGAATTCCACATAAAAAAATTATTATCCTTACCTTATATACTCTGGTTTATACTTTTTGGTTTTAGTGCTCCTGAATTAGAACCTTATGATTTGGATATGACTAAAATGTAGTTCTTACATTTATAATTCTCTGAATTAGATATAGAGCCAGGACTGTTTTGATTAGATTTATGGGGATTGGACCAGATAATTAGTTATCTTCCTCAACATTCTCTACCTCCTTAGTAAGAAAATACTGATTTTATTTAGTGTGGCAAGTGCACTCAACTAAATAACATATTTCTCAGCTTCCCTTGCAGCTAGGTGCATCCTAAACCAATTCTAACCAATGAGATGTAGATTGAAGTAGGATGGGATATCCAGAAGATCTCCTTAAGTGAAGAGGAATAGCTTATTTGGACCCTTCTCCAGCCACCCAGTTACCCTGGAATTCAATATGATGATAGAACATCTAGCTTACGGTTTTCACAGAAAGGACAAATGTTAAAGCCAAGGGATATTGGAGCAGAAGGACAGAAGCAGCCTAGATTCCTGACAAATTTGTAGATATTAGCATTCTATATATAAGAAATATAAACTTCCATTTTAAAAAGGCATTGGTATTTGGGAAATTTCCATTATATGCCCCAGAACCTAATCTTTACAGAATCAGGAGTAACCTCTCAAGCATGTGGCTCAATTACATTGAGAAAGCTGCTGGGATTAGGCACACTTTCTATCCTTGACACAGAAGTTGCCTCTATTCATCCATCAGCACCAAAGAGCAAACATGTTATTAAGGTTTTCTATGACAAGTACATAAAATATATCATCCTTGCTCAAGGGCTAATGCAGAGGCATTCATCTATTTAAGTATAGGTATAAGTCAATGCAACTATTAGTTGATACTACTAAATAATTAACCTAAGGACTGAGAGAATGCCATGGAAAGGGGTCAGTAGCAAATTGAATTATTAAGGCAATTTTTTGTTGAATGGAGAGAGAACTGAAAGTCCCAGGATAAGAGAGAAAAATAAAGGCAAGTTTTGATCAATTTTAGTTAACCAAAGAGAATATTTATATTATTAATTGATTATTTCATCTGTTAATTTTGGTCATGTTGTTGTTGTGTGCCATTGAGACAATTCTGACTCATAGTCATATATAAAATTGAAGATCAAACATTTTTATATTGGAACTTATAGTTTGGATTTTGTTGTTGTTAGGTGCTGTCAAGTTGGTTCTGACTCATAGTGACCCTATATACAACAGAACGATATACTGTCTGGTCCTGCACCATCCACATAATCTTTACCAAGCACAATGTCCTTCTCCAGAGGCTGGTCCCTCCTGATAACATGTTCAAAGTATGTCAGATGAAGTCTCACCATCCTCCCTTCTAAGGAGCATTCTGGCAGTACTTCTTCTAAGACAGATTTGTTCATTCTTCTGGCAGTCCATGGTATATTCAATATTCTTTGCCTACATCATAATTCAAAAGCATCATTTTTTTTTATCTTCCTTATTCATTGTCCTGCTTTCACATGCATATGAGGTGATTGAAAATACCATGGCTTGTGTCACATGCACCGTAGACCTCAAAATAACATCACAGCTTGGATAGCATTCCTTATACAAATAGGCTAAATTCAGGGTCTTAGACCCCTCTTGATATGTTGCCGTGCTAGGCTTTTAATAAGATATTGTTAACCAAGAATTTTGTTTTGAATACGCAAAAAGACTGGATAGCAAATTTAACTGTTGGACTGATTGTCAGTAGAGAAAAAAGTAAAAACAAAAGTTTAATGTAAAAGGAAAGAAGAGAAAAAAATAAAATCTAAATCCAAATGGAATTTCATTGTCATGATCAAGGATACTGAACCAAAGGTTTTGAAAGAACCCTTCATATCTCCAGTGTCAAATGTCTTTTTATTGATCCATGGTGTCTTGAAAGGAAGATGTGTTCTTTCAGAAGTCACCTGTTTTGGGAAATCCTGTTAGTAAGCCTCAGTGTCAGATTTCCATTGGGTTTAGGTATCCAGATTGTAGGATCTTAAATATGTTTATAATTGGATGTTTTTGTCCACGTGTCTCGGAACTTAAGAACCATATTTGTATGCATAGAAACTAAAATGTATTAGTAGTTACCAAGGGCCAGAGGGAGGGGAAAATGGGGAGTGTTAAGAAGCACTGATTTTTGTTTGGGGTAATGAAAAACTTTTGGAAAATGGATAGTGATTTTGGTTGCACAACACAGTGAATGTGATGAACGTCACTGAATCAATCACTTAAAAATAGTTAAAATGGCAAACATTTTGCTATATATATTTTACCACAATAATTTTTTAATTAAAGAAGAACCATATTTGTAAATAATAGTACCTGAAATTGTCTTTTCCAGTGTGATTTCGAAGCTGAATTTTGTTTAAAAATTCAGTTGACCATAGATGTGTGGGTTTATTTCTGGACTCCCAATTCTATGCAATCTGTCTATTGTTTTACCACTATACTCCTGTTTTAATTAATGCTGTAGCTGTCTAATATGTTTTAAAATCAGGAAGTGTGAGTCCTCCTACTTTGTTCCTCTCTTTCAACATTGCTTCAGCTTACCAGGGCCTCTTGCTAGTCCATATAAAATTGAGGATTGGTTTTTCCATTTCTTTAAAGAAAGCTGTTGGAATTTTGATGAGGATTGCATTGAATCTATAGATTTTGGTACTATTGGCATCTTAACAATACTAAGTCTTCTAATCCATGAACACAAAACATCTTTCCATTTTTTAATTTCTTCTTTAATTTCTTTCAGTTTTGTCTTATAATTTTCATTGTATGTCTTTCATATCCCTGAATGAATTCATTCCTAGGTATTTTATTTTCTTAGATGCTTTCATAAATGGGCCTGTTTCCCTAATTTCCCTTTCATATTTCTTATTGCTGGTGTATGGAATCCCAGCTGATTTTCGTTTGTTCAGCTTGAAATTGGGAATAAGACAAGGGTGTCTGCCCCCATCACTTCTATTCAATATTGTATTTGAAGTCCTAGCCAGAGCAATAAGACAAGAAAAAGAAATAAAAGGTATCCAGGTTGGAAAAGCAGTAAAATTATATCTCTTTGTGGATGATATAAGCCTGTGTATAGAAAACCTCAATCTGAAAAAATCTTCCAGGGCTAACAGGGGAATTCAGCAAAGTACAAGGTTGAATTCCGTTCGCTAGTATTTTGTTGAGGATATTTGCATCTATATTCATAAGTAATATTGGCCCTTTGTTTTCTTTTCTTGGGGTGTCTTTGGTTTGCTTCATAGAATAAATTAGGAAGTATTTCTCCTTCTCTTTTAGAAGTTTAAACAAGATCAATATCAATTCTTCTCTAAATGTTTGGTAGAATTTCCCAGTGAAGCAATATGGTTTAGGACTTTTTTGTTGGGAGGTTTTTGACCACTGATTCAACCTCTTCACTTTTTATGGGTCTCTTAAGATTTTCTATTTCTTCTGGAGTCAGTTTGGGTAGGTTATGTGCTTCTAAGAAATTTTCCATTTTATCTAGATCATCCAGTTTGTTGCCATACCATAGTTCATAATATTCTGTCATAATTCTTTTTATTTCTATTGGGTCAATTGTAGTTCCTCCTCTTTCATTTCCTATTTTGTTTATTTGCTTCTTTTCTGTCTTTTCGTCTTTGTCAGCCTTTCTTAATGTTTTTCAATTTTATCGATCTTTTAAAAGAACCAACTTCTGGCTTTGTTGATTCTCTATTGTCTTTCTGGTTTTGATTTCATTGATTTCAGCTCTGATTTTTGTTATTAGTTTTATTCTGGTAGATTTAGGCTTAGGTTGCTCTTCTCTTACTAGTTCCTCAAGTTGTAGAGTTAGGCGGTTTGTTTCAGACCTTCTTTTTTTATGTAGGCATTTATCATAATAAGTTTTCCTCTGAGTACAGCCTTTCTGTATCCCATAAATTTTGGTATGTTGTGTTTTCATTTTCATTTGACTCTAAGAAATTTATGATTTCTCTCTTGACCCATTGGTAGTTAATAGTATGTTGTTTAATTTCCATATGTTTGTGTATTTTACGGGTTTTTTTTTTTTTCCTTCCTGTTGTTGATTTCTAGCTTCACTCCATTGTGGTCAGAGAAAATATTTTGTTTGATTTCAATCCCTTTGAATTTATTGAGGCTTCCTTATAAGCTAACCATTGTTTAAGACTGAGGTTATACATTTTTGGCAAAAATACCAGAGAAGTGATGTTCTGTCTTCTCAGTGTATCATAGCAGAGGGTATATGACATCAATATAACAGTGATCACTTTGTTAAGAAGGTATCTTTAGAGTGTCAAATATTTAATTTTTTTTCTTTATAACTTAGGGTAGGTGCTTTCAGGCTATGAAATAAGTGGTAGTCATCATCCTTGTTGTTATAGTGGGCGCTGAGAAAAATGTGAACCAAAGACTCTTTGAAATGAAATAACACAGAATATGAGGATCAAAGTTAGTAAAGAATTTTTAACTATCACCAATAATTCAGAAATATTTAATACAGAAAATAAGTGTAAGTTAATAAATGATAATATAGACAAGTAAAATATTAAACATTAAAATGTTCTGAAATGTTCATTTTGGGTGTTTTTATGTTCAACTGTTTTCAAAACACTATGTTTTGGTAGTATAATCTATTATGAGAAATAACTCTAAATGTGATTAGTGGAAAGAAAATGGCTAAAATAAAATAAATCAAATATTTGCAATGGCTGTTCCTTGGTTGTACAAATATAAAAAAAAATTTAATCATTATGATTTATGCATTTTATAAATTTCTCTGAAAATATGTGTTATTTTTGTTTTAAGGAAAAATTGTCCACAATTGGATTTTTTGCTGTTTGTATCACACATAAACTACATGTTTATTGTAGAAACTTTAGAAGCAGAGATATCATGATAACATGACTGCCTAGAGGAGCTACTGTTAACACTTCATTTTGAGCCTATCAAACTTATTTATAAACTTCTTATAAAAATAAAAATGGTTCATACTCTCCAAATCATTTTTAACTTGCCTTGATACATGATAAATTGTTCATACTTTTCTATGTTAATAAAAAATACTTACAAATTATCATCTCTAATGCCTATATATAATTCTCGTCTATTATTGTAGCATAATTGTTAACCAGTCAGTTACTTTTGAATGTTTGTTTCTATTGTTAATATTATACATGCATGTAAATAGAATTCTAAAAGTATCAATATTTAAATGAATGAATTGAACAGTTTGTGGTAAAGTAGGGATATTAGGCAAAACGCATGCCTTGGTCATTAGTGAGTATCACTACTATTACCTGATGGAAATATTCTAACTAGAAATACTCTGAAAGCTGAAAGACTGAATCACTTTCTTTTGGGATAACCTTAAGTTATATCGTGGTAGCAGTCACAGTACTCCACTGTTTGTCACATTATAACTGTTGTATGTATAGTTAATAATGCCTCACAGATCAAGAGTTAACATAGTATCTCCCTGAGGACCAGATGGTCAAATCCAAGGCAATGCCTTTATAGGTTCCTATCCAGTTGCCATCAACTTGATTCCAACTCAGATTGAACCCATGTGTGTCAGAGTAGAACTACGCTCCAAGGAGATTTCTATGGCTGATTTTTCCAAAGTGGATCTCCAGGCCTTTCTTCCACGGTGCCTCTGGGTGGACTTGAACCTCCACCCTTTCAGTTAGAAGCTGAATGTGTCAGCCATTTTTACCACCCAGGGACTCCTTATAGGTACCTAGAGTTACTGAATTGTCTAGCAATCATATTCATTTCTTTAAGAGCAAGTCTTTGAATGATCTCCAGATATATTGAGTTGGGATTCCTTTGTCCATATACAATACTTTTTAATCATGTAAAATCTTGAAAATGTTTATGTAATTATTTTAGTTCAGTTTTCTTCTTCCATCCTTGAATATTGATATTATTTCTCTTCCTTCTTAAAATAGTTTGTCAGGGATTGAATTTTGTCCCTCTCCAAAATATCTGTCAACTTTGCTAGGCCATGATTCTCACTATTGTGTTTGTCCACCATTTTGTCATCTGATGTTATTTTCCTATGTGTTATAAACCTATTTCTATGATGCTAATGATGGGGTTATCGGCTGTTATGTTAATGAGCCAGGACTCACTCTACAAGATTAAGTTGGATTTTGAGTCAATCTCTTTTGAGATATAAAAGACAGAAGCAAGTAGAGAGACATGGGGACCTTATACCATCAAGAAACAAGAGTCAGGAAAATAGTGTTCCCTTTGGACCTGGGGTCCCTGCGCTGAGAAACTCCTTAACAGTGGAAGATTGATGACAAGGACCTTCTCCCAGAGCTGACAGAGAGAGAAAGCCTTCGCCTGGATGTGGAGCCCTGACTTTGGACTTCTAGAGTCCTAGACTATGCAAGAATAAACTTCTATTTGTTAAAGCCATCCACTTGTGGTATTTCTGTTATAGCAGCACTAGATGACTAAGATACACTTTCACCATAGGAACTCTTGATGAAATTTTCCCATATTTTTATTTTTCCTTTAATATTCTGTAACAAGTACTTCTGAAACAGAAACATAAGAGTTTGCTTTTTTTTTTTTTTTGGCATGTTTGTTTTTATGGGTACCATACTCACAAAAAGGCATCTTTGCCTCCAACTAATATACCGATAACACCCATTCCAATGCCATCGAGTCAATTCTGACTCATAGCCTCCCTATAGCACAGAGTAGAATTGCTCCACAGGGTTTCCAAACAGCAGCTGGAGGATTTGAGTGGCTGCACCTTTGTTTAGCAGCTGAATGCTTAACCACTGCACCACCATGTCTTCACCAATACCTAAAAGCTGAACAAATCGTTGAAGCCTTTTGTTATTGAAAGATAATAATGCACTTCACGCAGTTATTAGGGAATTAAAAGTCATGTGGGAAAGATATATGTGAAAACATGCCCTCTTGTGGCTAAGGCAGAAGCCATGTGGGCTCTTCAGTGGTGAGAAAATGCCTGAGTGTTGAGTTAGAATTTGCCAGCCTTCTGAGATATAACTTGGCAATTTATACTCTGCGCCTAGACAAAAATATTTTGGGAAACCTGACTAGTGTTGAACTCATCTTTTAAAATTTTCCAGTTTCCAACTTCCTTTCAGAATTTAATGATCAGGACTTTACTTGTGAGTACAGAGATGTCTCCAAAATTACAATTACTGTTATTAAAGAAGCTCCTTCCCAGGCAGGTAGAAGAGTGCACATTATTTTGTTAATTTGTTTACTCTTGGGTTGTGTGTGCACACTTTACAAAGAGCAAATTTGCACAGTTCTCACATACCTACCCATGAGTCAAAACTTTTTTCTTCCCAGAATTCTCCAGAGGGCTGCCTTGACTTCCTTGTTCCGTAAACTGTAGATGATGGGGTTGAGCGTGGATGTCACCACTGTATAGAAAAGGGATAGGATTTTGTCCATTCCTGGTGAATGGCTAGTTTTGGGTCTAAGGTAGGTGATTGAGGCTGAGCCATAGAATAGTGTTACTACCAATAGGTGGAAAGAACAGGTGGAAAGAGCTTTATGGCGGCCTTCAGGTGATGACATGACCCGCACAGCACCTAAAATTCTGCCGTAGGAAACAACGATCAGTAAAAATGGGCTGGAAATGCAAAGGATGGCCACAACAAAAACTGCAGCCTCATTATGGGATGTATCCCCACAAGCAAGTGCCAGGATGGGAGGGAGATCACAGAAGAAGTGGTCTATCTCACAGGGACCACAGAAGTCCAAGGAGAAAATATAGTTGGTCTGCCCCAGGCTGACCATGCATCCCACCCCCCAAGAAACCATTGCCAAATGGGCACACACCCCACGACTCATTCGTACTGGATAGTGGAGTGGGAAGCATATGGCCATATAGCGGTCAAAAGCCATGGCTGCCAAAAGGCAGCATTCACTGATACCAAATAATGTAAAGAAAAACATCTGTGTGGCACAACCCTCCCAGGAGATCCCTCGAGCCTCACTCACAAGACTCTGCAGCATCTTGGGTATGACAGAACAGGTGTAGCCAACCTCCAAGAGGGACAAGTTGGCCAGGAAAAAGTACATAGGAGTGTGGAGGACTGGGCTGGTCCAGATAGCAAGGGCTATGAGAGCATTTCCTGTTAATGATGCTAAGAACATGAGTAAGATGAAGGTAAACAGGAGGAAACACTCTTCAGTGACCTCAGAGAATTTGGCAAATGCAAAGCATTTGACAGATATGCCATTACCCTGCCACAAGGAGCAGTTGAGGTTCATGACCTGGAAAAGAGAAAGGGAAATTCATTAGAACAATACCTTCAGATCAGGTGGCAAACTGTTATATTATTTTTAAAGAGCTCTGGTAAGTCAGAAAGGCAATAAAGTCCTTACCTAAAAAAAAAAAAAGTAAAATTCAAAAGTTCTGAAATTATACTCACCCTCATACAGTTTCAAACCCCATATCTCAGCACATGTGTCCAAAATATACTTAGTTGCCCAAGCATAAAATCAAAAAAAGATTTCAGGCTAATTTTCTCTTCATCCCCTCCTCTAATCAACCTTGAAATACTATGAAATAAATGTCTTCTGATATCTCTCATATCTATCCATGTCTCCCCGTTTCTGTTGACACTGACTTTACTTTCTTCTTCACTCCTTCATTCAACAGGTGTTTATTGAGCACAGGCTATTTGGCAGTTACTGCTTTCTGTCCTGGAATTCAGCAACGAAAAAAATCAACTTCTCTTCCCACGTGGAGCTTATATTTAATGAAGGAAGGCAGAAATTAAATAATTATTTAATAAATACATAATTGGCACAATTCACAGAATTAAAACCGGGGCATGTGCTGGAAACTGACCAGTTTAGGTTGAGTGGTCCAAGAGGGCTCTTAACGGTGAGAACCATGAGCTGAGATGTGAATGAAAAAGAGGGGCAGCCATGTGAAGTCTGCATTATAGCCACTCATACCATATCTATAGTGAACTACTGAGAAAATTTCATCACTGTAACTAATTTCTTTACATTCAGTATTTCTCATCTGTCCTCCTTTCTCCATCAGAGTATTCTTTATTGAAAGAAAATTATGATTGTAAAGTTCATATTTCTTAATGTGATTCATAAAAAAATCTCTGAATGAGGTCACCAATTATGGATAGAACCTTTTATCTCATCTCTTGCCCAAACTGATCTCATATTACAGTCATATCAAATTACTTGCATCTTTTACAAGGGAAAGATTAATCCAAAGGAATAATGGACCAAAACTACCAGGGCCTCCACCAGACTGAGTCTGGTACAACTAGATGGTACCCGGCTACCACTACTTACTGCTCTGACAAGAATCACAATAGAGGGTCCTGAACAGAGACGGAGAAAAATGTAGAACAAAATTCTAATTCACAAAAAAAAGGCCAGACTTACTGGCCTGACAGAGAGTAGGGAAACCCAAGAGTACGGCCCCCAGACACCCTTTTAGCCCAGTAACAATGTCACTTCTAAGGTTCACCCTTCAGCGAAAGATTAGAGAGGCCCATAAAACAAAATGAGACTAAAGGGTCAAACCAACCCATAGGAAAGGACTAGAAGACAGGCGGGGACAGGAAAGCTGGTGATAGGGAACCCAAGGTTGAGAAGGAAGACCGTTGTCATGTCGAGGGGTTGTTAACCAATGTCATAAAACAATATGTGTAAAAAAAAAAACTGTTTAATGAGAAACTAGTTTGTAAAAAAAAATTCAAACTTCACTTCTGTAGAATAAGTGCTTCTCTAGTTGACTCTATTATATGCCTATTATAATAGGCAATTATATTAAATTAATATAATGAATTAATATGTTTAATAAAAAACATAGACTAGGGCATCTATGTACTTTGCCAGCTTGAAGCAGATAGCTGAGGAAAGTTATCTGATTTGGAAATCCATCCAAAATGATCTAAATGTACAAAAAAAAAGAGGGAGGAGGTGAGGGACTTGAATCACCTGAAAGAAATTTAAACTTAACTAGAGCTATTTTAGGTAAAAACTACACACTATGAATAAAAAGTTTAATCGGTTAAAAAAAAATTATATCTTTTAGTATATGCCTTGCTTACACATATTTCCTTTTCTTCGTGGTCATTTGCCCACGGGGGCTTGAAATTTGCTCCCCTGATTGTCCACCTAGTAAACTGCATATCTGTGTTTAAGCTCAAGCATAGTTTTGTCTGCTCTTTGGAAACCCTTCCTGATTCTGGCCCTTCCTGCCCTGGTGCTAGTCAGTTACATACCCTGTCCACTGTGTTCTTGTCATTGCTATGGGAGTCCCTCAGTGGTGTAAACGGTTAAGTACTTGGATACCGACTGAAAATTTGGTGTTTCAAACTCACTCAGAGGTGCCTTGAAGGAAAGGCCTGGTGACTGGCTTATGAAAGATTACAGCCTTGAAAACCTATGGAGCGCAGCTCTACTCTGCAACACTTGGAGTGGTCATGAGTCTGAAATGGCATGATGGCAATTTTTTTTTTTTTTTGGTCACTGCCCAGATACCACTTATGCTATTCTGATACCAATTACTTTCTCACTTCTTTCTGGGAGTATCTCAGACCCAGGATGCAGGAATAATATTACATCCACCACCCTTAGCAGTTCATAAGGTCTTATGTAATGAGAAAAAAAAGTTCTAATGTTAAGATTTACTCGTGTTACCTATATATTTTCCTTTTAGTGACATTCTATATTCTGAAGTCAGTTAAATTAAATCCAATCCCCCTCAAATATTACAAATACAGTAAAACCTATGAAATCTGAAACTATATAAGGTGGAAAGCTTTCAGAGAAAGGAAAACTAAAACATTTTCCACTAATAGCGATAGAAAGTGGTAAGATTGCAGCCTGTCAAAGGCAGAAAACTTCCAAGCCCTGGAAAAACGAGGTGGCCCTGTCAAGTTCTGGCTCTCATAGGTTTCATGTGTAACATTTATTTTTCTTCCAATCCAATGATTGGCAATTCCTGACAAAAGATTCCCTGTACTTTCTGTGGGAGTACTGCAGTTCGCATTGTTCTGTTTGAAATGTCATCAGCCAGAAGTTAAAACTATGTTTGCTCTGAAAAGAACACAGGAATGAGGAGGTTTGACTTCCTATATTCTGGACTCTATCTGTCCATTAGCATAACCTGATAACTTGAGGTCACGTTATTAGACACCAGTTAAAGAAACCATTGCCATCAAGTCAATTCGGACCCTATAGGATGGAGTAGAACTGCCCCATAAGGTTTCCAAGGAACAGCTGGTGGATTCAAACTGCTGGCAGCCAAGCTCTTAACCACTGTGCAACTAGGGATCCATGTTACCAGGTAGTGTCTGGCAAAACCCAGCATTGTTGCCTCCTTGGGCAAATTGTCAATCAAAATCTTTTATCATTTTCATATATGTTACCTTAAATTTATATCCAGGTCTTAAACTTTTATATTTGTACAAGGTTTTAATCCATCTTGTAGAAAGTATGTTGCATGTCCTCATCCACTTATTTAGCAGTGTTAAATTACCTGTTTTTAGGCTCTGCCCACCATGTAATCCCTTGGAAACTTAGAAGATTCTGATTTAACCATGCAGCAAAAAATTGGCATGCAATTCACAGATTTGATCTTCATTGCCACCAGCACCCATGTTTCTACAATAACTAATTTCTACCTTTAAAAAAATTTTAATTGAAAAAAATAACTTCTTCCAAGATAATAATTCTTTAGTCAATACATTTTGGTGCGATTAAACAGTTCACTGAAAAATTATCCCACAACTAGCAGCAAAGAAGGCATAGTGGCAATTTATGTTATATATAAGAAAGGGGACTCAGAATAGATGAAGTGATGAAGGAGAAACTGGTAGAAATGGGATATATAACTCCTTCTCTGACTTTCATTGTTTATATTACATTAACTATACATTTGAAGTGAGCATATCTAAAGCAAAAGTATGCTTTTTGAGAATCCAAATTATTATGAGTAAACAAAAGCACGAGGTGCATTCATGAAAATATATGTACAGAATGTACATGTTTTATATACACACACACACACACACCTGTACACCCAAGACAGACACAGGCCATTGTACGCAGGCTAAATAACATAGTAGTTAAGAATTTCTGGAGATTTCTTTGTTCAAATTCAAGCACAGTCATCTAATTGCTGGATCAAATTTAACATTTATTTATCTGTTAAATCTTTTCTTCACTTTGTCTGTTTATGAAAGAAGTGAAAATAGTACCTTCTCGTGGTTTCTATGAGGATTATGTGAGCCAATTCTCACAAGCACTTGGAAAGTGACTAAGTACTCAACAAGTGTTAGATATGGCAGTGCCCTTATACGTGTGTGAGGATCCCTGGTGGCGCAGTGGTTGAGTGGCTGACTGCTAACCAAAAGGTTGGCAGTTTGACCTCACCAGTTGCTCTATGGAAGAAACAGGTGGCTGTGTGTTCCAGTAAAAATTACAGCCTTGGAAACCCTATGGGGCAGTTATACTCTGTCCTAAAATGTGGCTATGAGTTGGAATTGATTTAAAGGGAATGAGTTTGGTTTTATAAACGTGTACACATACGTGTACATGTATTGTCACAATAAATTTATACTCATAAATATATAACCTCTTCAGGAATTTTACATCATAATCCCCAATCAGTCTTCTTATTCATCATCTTTATCTCATTTTATATTTTTCTATTCATCTGCTAACATAGAGAGAGGAAAAGCCAAAAGAACAGACATATATACACATTACTTAGACACATTCATTCATAAAAGTGCTATCTGAATGTTTTGTCCCGGGTAAAGACAGTTGCATGTTACAGATAATTTTAATCTACTAATTTGACAATTAACTGAGCTATGCAAAAGTCCCAAAAAGTTAAGAATGGAGAATAGTGGGCTGATTCAAGACATGATTAGATATGAAATAGCAGTTCTGTATGAACCTCAATACATATGGCTATCAGAAAAATTTCTTACACATTGAGAAGTCTATTAGAATGCTTTCACACTTATGTTAAAGCACTTAACAAATTTTTCTGGTATTGTAATTCATTTTATATTTGTATTTCCCATGTAGCAACACTATTCAGTTAAGGCTGAGGCAACCAAAGACAATGGCTTACTTATCTTTTTTTATTACCCAAAAGATGTTTTTAAATACCCTGACTCAGTAACGGTTTACTCGGTTGCATAGAAAGCTCTGGATGTGGAGAGGCTGTCATTCCATCTGTCAGTTAAATTTACAAATATGCATTTTACTTATTATATCTTCCTGTCTTTGGGAGGTACTACCATATCTTTAGAGACACGGATGGGGTAATGGAAGACCAAACCCAGAAAAAGAGAATATCTGTCCCTTTCCTAACTAGTGACATCATGAATACCCTTGTCTCACATTTAAACTGTAGAAGAAAAAGGTAAATGTCTATGTTGAGGTCAGGGGTCAGGGGATACTGGGGAATGGGAGGGAGTTACTGGTGAATGGCTAGCTGCACAAAAACCATAGGAGTGAAAAACATTAATCTCATGATAATTACATTTTAAAACCTCACAGAGCTCAGGAGCAACAAGTGAAAGATAGGATAGTGAAGGTCTGTGAATGCTTCTAAATATTTAAAATGACGAAGAAAGGTAGTCTGTCTGGAAATACTAAATCTTGTAAAAAGAAATTTATAAGACTCACTAGAGAGGAAAACACAAACAAATGTAATGAAATTCTCTTCCTCTCTGTCACTTGGACTATCACTGAACCATGTAAAGCTTTTTGTTGTAGTTGTTGTTTAATTACGTTTTCTATTGTTTTTAGTATTCTCTCACCTGTTGGGCCTTAGTTTGGGGAGCTTGATATCCATGTAGTAAAAGTCAGCTTTATGTACATACTATGAGTGTTTATTTTCATCACTGCCCATGGAAAGACAGTAAGATGCTCAAGGCAGTTCTCAAGGGTCTGCAGAAAGGAGAGTGCTGCTGTCTCTCACCTGATACATATTCTGGACTTAGGCTTTCTGATCCATCATTTCCTTGTAAAGAAAGAATAATGAAGCTTTTCTTATCTTCCTTTTTTTTGAATCACAAATGCAAACATTGTACAGGAAAACCATGAATAAAAAGTAAGGAATGGCTATTAATATTTAGTTTAGGAGAGGCAAAACCTCCTGCCCTTTTAAACCTTCACATGAATGAGCTCATAGAACACTGCGTGGAATATTCCCTGTTGTTATCAATCTATATAATAAGCTATATTAAAAGCCAGTAATCAAGCCACTCTAACAGGCACTGTGATATAACCTGAAGTGACAGAAGTTTCATGCCCCATGATTAATTATCATATCTTATAGATTCCTATTCAATGTTATAAAACATTAAGTGGCCACTTAACACTGGCAAAGTTATGAAAGTTTAAATATTGAGATGGACTTTCAGTCATAGGTGGATGTGAGAAAAAAACAGAGAAGGGAAGTAAAATAGATTTAATAGCTTGATGGCTTGACTTCACACACCACCTTACTCAACCACAAGATCTAAGACCAGCACACGCTATATGGTTCTGCTTTGGAAATAATCCAACACAAGTGATTCATTTTGGGAGCTCCTCGTTAGACATGTTCCTTGACTGATTCACTTCCTTATTTATCTGTATACTCACAGTGAGACATTTCTTTATTTCCTGTCAGCCAAAGATAACATGCGATGTGCTATTAGACATTGAATATTAAACACGTAGTACAATGCCTAACACACAAGAAACAAGATAAATGCTAATATGTATTACATAATCATTTTCTCTAATTTTTTTTTTTAATTTTATTGTGCTTTAAGTGAAAGTTAAAAAAAATATGAAACACTTCACGAATTTGCATCTCATCCTTGTGCTGGGGCCAGGCTAATTTTCTCTGTATCGTTCCAATTTTAGTATATGTGCTGCCGAACCAAGCACTAAAATATTTTAATAGTAGATATACTTTAAGTAAATTGGTCATCAAAATGTATAGAGATGATTACCCATTACTTTCCACAAATTCTCCCATACCAAAACCAAACCAACCCCTTTGCCGTCAGGTAGATTCCCATCTACAGCAACTCTCTTTGAGAAGAACTGACCCACAGGATTTGCAAGGAGCGGCTGGTGGATTTGAACTGCCAGACTTTTGGTTAGTATAACTTTCCACAATTTCGCCCCATAGGACCTAATATTCAGCTAAATGGTACCTTAACACAACCCAGAAGAAACTGTCTTATCACCTAGATCATCATGTACAGGGCAATCTAGGTATTTCTAGTCCTTCAAAATAAGAGGTATATAAATTACCTATGAAATAATTAATTTAGAACAACTTACAGCAATGTTATGAAAGAGATATAGGGAGGTTGAGTAAATTGCCATACTCTCTGGAGAAGGAGAGAATAACTGGTTAAAATAATGATCAGAACTGAAATCTGTTTTGGATATTGCTGTCCCTTGTCACACTTTAATCTGCCATCTTCTACAACCGCTTTTTTCTTAAGACATCAGCTTTGTCATATACCTTGAACCATAACATCTGAGGGGAAAAAAGTGAATGGTTATAGCTTCTGGTGAGGCACCCCCTGGTTTTCTCTATAACCTCCTCTTTTACCGAACATTCAGAAGGTACAAATCTGCCCCATCCTCACCTCTAAGACTGTGCACTTGAAACCCTTTGTTGTAGTCAGGGACCATGGATGACCACAGGTAGAGTATGTATCTCATGGGAGAGCATCTCATCCCTCCCTGGAATGCCCTCAGCTCCACACACAAAAAAAGAATTATACAAGCCTGTGCTGATTACGTGATGATATATTTCAGCCTTCCTTCTTCCTGAAAAACAATGGGATGTGACTAAGTTATATTTTAATTATCCCTCTTGTTCTGAACCCTTATCATGCCCCTCCTACCCCCGCTCCCGGAGACTTATATTTTCTTCTCATTGGAGAATGTCAGGAAGCAGTTTGATTCTGTCCCTCAGGAATTGTCATGGACAGGTCTGTCCCTAAGCCTTTGTAGGTAAATACTAACATTTTAGGAAGGAAAATAATAAAGGTGAAATAGCAGATTAGTCAACAATTAAATATAATGAATGATCTGTATTTCACAGACTATGTACACAGTACCAGATGAAGTCAACTGAAATGTATTATTACAACAAATTCTCTGACCACTCTAAATTGCTAATATAAAATATTCAAATTTTAATTTTTGCCTGAATCAACCAGAATGGTTATCAAAAATACCTATAAAAATTTTGTCACACTACATTGATGAGGTCAATATTTCTCCTAATATTATAACCAATTAAAATTGTTAAATCCTAATACTCTCCTAGTTACACATGAGTTTCACAAAGTACCTACTTGTTTCTATCAAAAGTAAGCATGAGAAAATGGAAAGCCAAGGTATATATTTGGGTAGTGAAAGAATAAAGCAAGGTACTGAATGCTTATTATTTAAAAGATATAAAGAAAAGGTGGCAAGGCACTGAACATCTATTATTTAAATGATACAAAGACAAAGCAGGAAAAAGTAAGGAAGAAAAAAGCATCATTCAGACAGAAAACACCTTTGATTGCAGTGCACAGAAGTTACCTCTCCCCATCCATCAGCACCAAGGAGCAAACATGCTTTCTAGGCTTTCAACAGGTGCATAAAATATATCGTCTTTGCTCAAAGACTAATGAGGAGGTATTCATCTAAGTATGGATATAAGTTAACGCAAGTATTAGTTGGTACACTATTAAATAATTAACCTAAAAACCAAGAGAAAGCTAAGGAAAATGGTCAGTAGCAAACTGAATTAAGAAGGAAAATTTTTGTTGAAAGGACAGAGGAATGAAAGTCTCTGGATAAGAGAGGAAAATAAAGGCAAGTTTTGATCAACTTCAGTTAACCAAGTAGGATATTATATTCTTAATTGATTATTTCATCTGTTATTTGGGTCATGGTGCTGTTGTGTGTCATCGAGTCAATTCTGACTCATAATCAGATATAAATTAAAGATCAAATATTTTTATATTGGAACTTATACTTTGGATGTTGCCGTTGTTATGTGCCATTGAGTTGGTCCCGACTCATTGTGACTCTTTGTATTCCGTATACAACAGAATGAAACACTGCCCCGTCCTGCATCATCCTCACAATCATTGCTAGTTTGAGCCCATTTTTTTGTAGCTACTGTGTCAGTCCATCTTGTCAAGGGTCTTCCTCTTTTTCACTGACTTTCTCCTTATCAAGCATGATGTCCTTCTCCAGAGACTGGTTTCTCCTAATAACATGTCCAAAGAATGTGGAATGAAGTTTTGCCATCCTTCCTTCTAAGGAATATTCTGGCTCTACTTCTTTCAAAACAGATTTGTTAATTTATCTGGCAGTCCATGGTATATTCAATATTCTTTGGTAACACAATTATTCAAAGGTGTCAATCCTTCTTCGGTCTTCCCTATTCATTGTCCAGCTTTTGCACACATAGGAGGCTATTGAAAAAACCATGACTTGGTCAGGTGCACCTTAGACTTCAAAGTGACATCATGGTTTGGATAGAACTCCTTAAACAAATCAGTGAAATTCAATGTCTTGGACCCCTCTCGTTATGTTTCTATGCTGCGCTTTTAATAAGGCACTATTAACCAAGAATTTTGTTTTGAATACTTGAAAAGGCTGAATAACAAATTTAATTGTTGAACCGATTGTCAGCGTAGAAAAAAAAAGTATAACATAAGAGGAAAGAAATAAGAGAAGAAGAAAGAAAAAAAAATAAAACCTAAATCCAAATAGAAATTCGTCATCGTGATCCAGGACACTGAACCAAAGGTTTTGGGAGAAACCTACATATCACGAATGTCAGATGTCATTTTATTAATCCCTGGAGTCTGAAAGGAAGCTGTGTTCTCTCAGAAGTCACCTGTATGGGAAAGCCTTTTTAGTGAGCCTCAAAGTCAGATTTCCACTGGGATTAGATATCCAGATGGTAGGATTCTAAATGTGTTTATAACTGGAAACATGTGTTGATGTGTCTGGGAACTTAAGAACCATATTTGTATGCGTAGAGACAAAAGTGTACTAGTAGTTACCAAGGGCCAGAGGGGAAGTGGGGAGTTATTCAGAGGCACTGAACTTCCGTTTGGTGTGATGGAAAACTTTTGGAAAATGGGTAGTGATTTTCTTGTACAACTTGGTGAATGTGATGAGTGTCACTGAATTGTTCACTTAAAAATGGTTTCAGTGGAAAACATTCTGTTACATATATTTTACCACAATAATTTTTTAAATTGAAAAATGAATTAAAAAAAAAAGTATTTATAAATAATAGTACCTGAAATTATCTTTTCCAGTGTGGTTTCAAGGTTGATTTTTAATCTCTCAGTTCAATATCATGTAGAGATATATCAGGTGATGTGCTTATTGAATCAGTAGTTTGCATCTGTTATGAATATTAACTCGTACATAATCTTAGTTATCTGAGAATATCTGGCAAGATTAGAATGTACCAAGGTGGAATCTGGGAGAGGAGAAGTCAGGACAAATCTCATGGACCTTTCAGTAACACTTTTATAGGTTGAAAGTTTATGAGGATTTAAATATACACATCACATCATCATAACCATTAGGCCTAGAACAAAACTGCAGACCAGAGAAGTCTAAGATCTCTTGGAAAGTCACAGAATTTTGATTTTAAGACATCATTAGTTAATATCATCTTTTTCGAGCTTTGAGGATATGTTTCTTTTTAACGAAAGTCTATCCTTTAGTGTATTTTAAAGTATTTTACTTAGAAACTAGGTTTTTGTTATTATAAAATATTGAAGTTTTTTTTGGGTAGGAAAAATCCATAAGCTTTTAAACAAGTAAAATTTATTTTTAAATGTTTGAATCACTCCAGAGAGGGGGATTTGATATTTGCTGTAGCTTTACCATTTTTTTTCAATTTAAGCTAATTGCAAATAAAATAAGGTTAATAACTCATTGACTGAACTGGGTAAGAATATTCCACCAATATTTTTGTATTGTTTGGTGGTGGCTTCGTGAGGAAAAAGTCTAGAGATGATTCTGAGCAGCTCCAAACTGCATGTGACAGTTTGAGATAGCATTAAACTTTTCTTTTTGGGAGAAAAGTTTGTTGAATTTAAATAAATTATTTCTAGTTTGAAACCAGATTAAACACTGTCATTATAGGATTAATGGAAGAAAGAGTATTAAGACTGCTGTTTGTAAAACAGCCAGGATATTTAATTTACTATAAAACCAAACCCATCGCCATCAAGTTAATTCCAACTCATGGTGACCCCATGTATTACAGAGTAGAACATCTCCATAGGATTTTCTTGCATGTAAACTTTAAGGAAGCAGATTGCCAGGCCTTTCTTCCACTGCACTGCTGAGTGGGTTTGAACGGCCATCCTTTAAGACAGTAGTCAAGCGCAAACCATTTGTACCATCCGGAGACCTCAATTTAGTACAGGCTTTAAAAAAAAAAAATTTTTTTTTTTAATATTAATAACAGATTTTTCTTTTAAAGTTGGACTGTCACTAATAAACTGTTTTAACATTTTTAATGAAGACCTCTGAAGAAGACAGAAAACTCCCTTGTATTCATAGTATTCACAGCATGTAGAAATCATGAGTAAACTCTAAAGCACTTGTACTATCCTATGAATACTAGCTCTTAAGCCTCTAGCAAGGTAACCTCAGAGCTTTTGTGTAGAATGAGCTATTAGTGACACAAAATATTTAGAAGTTAGGTCATAGTTGTGAAATACATACTTTAATGATCAGAATTGTTATTAAGTTTAGACATCAGTCAAATTAGCAGTTGTCAAGTTTAGAGCTTTTAGACAGTTATGAGATTTGTCTTTATTATGTAAGACAAAAAAATAGGTATTTTAGGTGCTAATATACTAATACCAAATAAATGGAATTATTTTAGCATTCTTTATTTTATAACATGAGGGGTATAATCTTTGTGGTTGCTTGATGGCCATCTAGGAAGCCTCAGAAATAATTCAGATATAAAAGACATTTACCATTTTTGACAAAGAAAACATGTTATTACATTAAGATACGAGACTAAGTGTCTAAAGAGAAGAAAATGCTTACAATCTTATTTGGGAGTGAAAATATTTGACATAAACACAATAACAAGTAACAGTGACAAATGAGGTGAAAAGATTTTAAATGAATACAGTAACAATTGATTTTGTTTAAATGATTTATTTTAAAGGCATAAAATATGAAGAGTCATCATTTTAAAACTCTGGATGTTTTATCACTTGCAGAAAGAAGCCCTAGTTGTTAAGCATTAGGCTGCTAACTGAAAGGTTGGTGGTTCAAGCCCACTAGCCACTCAGGGGAAGAAAGATGGGCAGTCTGGTTCTGTAAAGATTTATAGCCCTGTAAGTTGTGAAAGATTTCGTTTTACTTGGATCCACAATCAAAGCTCATGGAAGCAGTAGTCAAGAAATCAAATGAAGACAATGCATTGCATTGGGCAAATCTGCTGCAAAAGATCTCTTTAAAGTGTTAAAAAAGCAAAGATGTCAGTTTAAGGACTAAGATGATTGTGACCCAAGCCATAGTGTTTTCAGTTGCCTCATATGCATGTGAAAGCTAGACAGTGAATAAGGAAGACTGAAGAAGAATTATGGTGTTGGTGAAGAATACTGAATATACCATGGACTGCCAGAAGAACAAATTAATCTGTCTTGGAAGAAGTACAGCCAGAACGCAACTTACACGCAATGATAGCGAAACTTCTTTTCACATACTTTGGACATGTTATCAGGAGGGACCAGTCCCTAGAGAAGGACAATCATGTTTGGTAAAGTAGAAGGTCAGCGAAAGAGTGGAAGACCCTCAACAAGATGGATTAACTCAGTGGCTGCGACAATGGGCTCAAGCATAACAACGATGGTACAGGATGAGGCAGTGTTTTGTTCTGTTGTATATAGAGTTGTTATGAGTTGGAACCAACTCGAAGGTACCTAACAACAACAACTTATGGAGCAGTTCTACTCTTTCCTACAGGGTTGCTATGAATCAGAATGGACTCAGTGGCAATGGACTATCAATTGCAAGTTAAAAAATAATAATAATAGTAATCCTCATGTATCTTTACAGGTACGAGTTTAAATACATACAAACAGATGACAAATTTAAAGCTTTCAACATTAACTTTAAAATGCAATAAAATTTATCAAAATATTAAATAAGACAAACTGTATATTAAATTGTTTTCCTTCTTAATGAACTTAATAAACCTAGGAATCATATTCATTATTTTGTAAACATATTCATAGTCTCTGAAAGTATTGAACCAACTATAGTTTCAACAATTTATATTCATGGAAACCTTTAACCAAAGAAAATCGCTTTTCTTTTCATCACAGGTGTAAAGAAAATTAGGGGGTAAGTAACAGTTTAAAAACAAACAAACAAACTAGCTATTTCTATTCCAAAGTCTATGCTACATTTCTTTCAGAGTGGAAAAAAAAAAAAAAGAACTTATGCATTAACATTATCCAAGTGCAGCTATAGGTGTACCTCAGAGATATTGCGGCTTCAGTTCTAGACCACCACAATCAAGCGAATATCGTAATAAGGTGAGTCACACAAGTTTTTTGGTTTCCCAGTGCATATAAGTAAGAATGAAAAAGTTTGAAATACAGCAAGAATTATCAAAATGTGACACAGACAAGAAGTGAGCACACGCTGTTGCAAAAATGGCCCCAATAGGCTTGTTCAATGTAGGGTTGCCACAAACCTTCAGTTTGTAAAAAACGTGGTATCTGAGAAACAACAAGAAAACAAGGTATGCCTGTAAATGTTTGTTCAGTCTGTTATTCAATGGACATTCTACAATGTATAAACATAAGAGAAAAAGGTAGATTTAAAATGATATGTGGTTACAAGTGTTTTGTTTTCTCTACTTGAGAGATTGTCCAGGCATGCGAAGAAAGAGCAGTCAAAAATTAAATCAACAGTAGTTTAAACTTTCAAAGTTAAAGATCTTAAAATTACCAGTTAAGCTGAAACTCTAAATCCATACAATTTGAAGCATTAATTTGTTTGTAATAAAAACATTACTTTTGATAATCAAAATTAATTGAACACATAATTTTATAATGTTAACCAAAGTGATGTTAGAATAAATTCAGTAAAACCAGTAGGTGATATTTGGGAAACTCAAATTATCTAGACTTTTTTTTTTTTTTAAATAAAAATGAACCCAAGGTTATATAAACCAGAACATTGTGGTAACAGTTTTATAAGGAAGGAAACATAGAGATGTTTTACATCAAAATTATTAACCAGTCTAATATTTAAGAGAATCACCTTAAGTAAGAATAATGCATGAATGTTTTCTCTATATAATTATATCTCACATATAAAGGTGTTTAAATTGTTTAAAAATAATGCAGTTTTTAAAGATACAAGGGATAGATTAGTCCAAGGGAATAATGGACCACAGCTACCATGGCCTCCACCAGACTGAGTCTAGTACAACTAGATGGTGGCCAGCTACCACCACTGACTGCTCTGACATGGATCACAATAGAGTGTCCCAGACAGAGCTGGAGGAAATGTAGAACAAAATTCTAACTTGACAAAAAAAAGACCAGGCTTACTGACCTGACAGGGACTGGAGAAACCCTGAGAGTATGGCCCCAGACACCCTTTTAGCTCAGTAATGAAGTCATTTCTGAGGTTCACTCTTCATACAGAGATTAGACAGGCTCATAAAACAAAATGAGACTAAAGGGGCACACCAGCCCAGTGGCAAGGACTAGGAGGCAGGAAGGGACAGGAAAGTTGGTAATAAGGAACCCAGAATCAAGAAGGGAGAGTGTTGACATGTCGTGGGGTTGTTAACCAATGTCATAAAACAACATGTTTAATGAGAAGCTAGTTTGTTCTGTAAACCTTCATCTAAAGTACAATAAAAATTAAAATAAAGTAATGCAGTTTGGTTGTGTTTCTTATCACCTAGCCAAATAAGAAAAACCACCAGTTCAACTGAAAATATATCTTTTTTAACCTGAGGTAGAGTTTGAACAAAAAAAGATTCTTGAAGAGCCAATGTATCATAAGGATGCATGTTCTTAGAAATCTAAGTTTATTTTATTTTAAATTGATATAAGCACTTTATCTTTATAAACTAATCAGCACTCCATTACCTTTTAAGAGAAATTATACTTCAATTATCGCCCTCTTCATGAAGTCAGAAGTTTCTGGGTGGTACAAACAGTTAAGTACTCAGCTATTAACTGAAAGGTTAGCAGTTTTAATCCACCCAGAGGTGTATCAGAAGAAAGGATGAAAAATCTGCTTCTGAAAGAGTCAAAGAATACTGGTTTACTAAAAATTTTAGATTTGTAAAAATGAAAAAAAATTATTAGCTCTTAAGTAAAATAAATAAGCTAAATGTAATAGAACATGATTTAAGATAGAGAAGATTTTTGCATAAATTAAAAATAATAAAGACATATAATAAAATATTGTTAGATGTCTCCATAGGCATCATTGATGAGAATTTGAGAATTTTTTTATTCCCTTTTGAATTTGGTATAACATTCTCTTTTTGTCATGAGGAGGGGGTCGCCACGACTGCTCCAAATGATTTGTATCTCTCCACAATGTCTTTATTAGTTATTAATATTATAGGCACACAGGTTCTTGGCTACCCCGGATGCCAGAGATCTCAATTCACCACGGGAAGGGAGGGGGAAAGCAGCAAGCTTATGTTAAATGAGGGTGGCGTTTGAGCGCTGTTGTTTTTGGTCCAGGCCAACTCTTGACCACGCCATCGTTGATGGCTCAGATGTCTAATCAGCCTCAGTCCCCAAGAATCTCTCATGGATCTCTATCAAGTCTCCTGAGCACAAGGGCTTATTATCCCTTAGCTCTCAACATATGGCTGAAGCAAGGTGTATCGGATCGGAAGTGAACTAAGAGTAAGCCTGGGTGAGCTGCTGCAGCCCACTGCTTCCTAGCTCACTGAGTCTCGATCCTCAACATGTGACCAAGAGAGCAGAGCAGCAAGAAATGTGTTTTAGACGAGGAGAAAGGTTGAGAGTAAGCCTGGGTGAGCTGCCACACCCCACTGCTTCCTGACCTCCTGCACCCTAGTCCTCAATATATGACCAACATAGGCAATGTCTCTAGGACTTGGGAGGAAGCCTGGGGGAGCTGCCAAAGCCCACTGCTTCCCAGTCGGCAACGTATGACTGATTTGGCTATGGTTATGACTCCAAGCAAAGTTGAGTCTTAGTGTCCCTTCTTTTATACTCGTTGGAGCTCTTTGAGCCCATTTGGTTGGTTTTGATAAGTTCCTGTTTACGACTTAGTCCCGGTGTCTTCTGTTGATAAGGTTGTTTTGTCCTCTAAGTTACATCATCTTCTGTATCTCCCTTTTTCAAATGTTGTTTACTTCTTCATGTCCTATAGGTTGTGTCATCTTCTATATCTCCTTTTTCCATATGTTGTTTACTTCTACATTTGGTTTCAGCAAACCTACTCTTCACACTTTTTCAGTGTTCACATCCATTAACATAATAACATTTTTCAACAGTTTTTATTTAAAGGATTGCTTTAGATGAAGGTTTACAGAGCAAATTAGTTTCTCATTAAATAGTACACATATTGTTTTATGACATTGGTTAACAACCCCACAACATGTCAACACTCTCCCTTCTCGACCTTGGATTCCCTATTACCAGCTTTCTTGTCCCCTTCTGCATTCTAGTCCTTGCCCCTGGGCTGGTGTGCACCTTTAGTCTTGTTTTGTTTTATTGGCCTGAATAATATTTGGCTGAAGGGTGAACCTCGAGAGGAGAGCGGCAAATCATTTACATATGAAGTGCCATCAAGTCAATTCTGACTCATAGCAACCCTATAGGACAGAGTAGAACTGCCCCATAGAGTTTCCAAGGAGCACCTGGTGGATTCGAACTGCCAGCCCTTTGGTTAGCAGCCATAGCGCTTAACCACTATGCCACCAGGGTTTCCTCGTTTTATGTCGATGTAGAAAATTTTCCTTTTCCTGATTCAATCTGTCCAGTTTACAATGAAGCTAGTTTTTCCATTCTTCTCTACTTAGCCTATTTAAATAATCCTGAAGGAACATTAATATCAGATTATTTAATCATATAAAAGTTTTAGCAAACTGATAGAAGAAGGCTGAGTACGGAAATCTAGGGATTTGGATACCTTTTGTTTTAAGGCTCCTCTTAAGAATACAAGTTTATTAAAACGAAAATACTTTCGGGGAGTATAGCATACAAAGATCATCTTTGGTAAATAAATTTCATTTGTGCAGATACTAATACCTATTGATCTCCTAGCAGATGTTGTTGTTGTTGTGTGCCATCGAGTTGGTTCTGACTCATAGCGACCCTATAGGGCAGAGTAGAACTGCCCCATAGGGTTTTCAAGGAGGGGCTGGTGGATTTGAACTGCTGACCTTTTGGTTAGCAACTGAGCTCTTAACCACTGCACCACCAGGGCTCCCATAATGGATAACACTTCAAAAATCAGAGTGTTGGAAGGAGGTAGAAAGCTTTGACTTTTAGATTTGGGAACAAATCATCTTGGAGCAAACACAAAATGCACAGAGAGAACGCCCTCAAATTCAGAAAGACAAAAGACTAAAAACCTCTCCACCCTGCATCTTATATACCAAGAAAAGTAATTGTCAGAAATATTAGAATACTCAAACAAACATGTACAAATACACACACGCACACACCCCAAAAGAATTAGTTTCAAATCCCCTGTCATTTTCTCTTAGCAGGGTTTGAATTCCTGTGATCATTATCCAACAGAATCACTTAATGATAGAATACATATAACCTGACCCTATGAATGCCAGTAAATTTCTATTAGTCCTTAAACTAACCCAAGTCAGATTTGGCCCACTCAGCATGCACAGAAGGGCCAGCTGTGACAGCTAATTGACCTCAACAGAGGACGCAGCAACAGGAGGAACAAATCAGAAGGAAAAACATGACCTGGACACTACTCTGGAGCGAGAGGTCCAACAAGAACCACATCACCTCCTGTTTCCTGGTTGCCTTCTAGAATTTTCCCTCCCCAGTATACCTGGGGCCACCATCTTGCTGCCCAAATCTCATATAAGCCCTGCTTCCCAGTTTTTTTTTTTTTTTTCCCAGTAGCCTGGGGAGTTGGATCTGAGAAACTTGCTCCAGACTCCTTGCTCTGTGCATTGTAATAAAGTTACTTTCTCTTTCTCAAAACAAGAGTCCAGATAATTGGCAAGTCTGAGCATTCTGAACAAGGAACATACCAAAAATCAAATCCTACCAGTGCTGCCACCAGTGTGGACACAATCACCTATGCACAATCAAAACCGAAATCAAAAGCTAACTTGGCAAGGAATCAGACATAGAATGGAAGAATCAAAAAGCTCAACCACAAAACTTATCAGACTGTCCAGGGGAGGGGAATCCAGGAGTCCAGGAGTCCAACTCGATTGAGGTGAACTCTTGGTCCATGGACTGAATCCAAAAGAGAAATATCTCAGTGTCTTCATGAATAAACTTTAAAAAGAATAACTCAAAGATACCTAGATAATTATTTTACTATTTACTAACTGTATACTTCTATAGGAAGGTCCCTGGGTAGCACAGTTTGTCTTGACTATTAACCCAAAGGTTGGCAGTTGGAACCCACCCAGTGGTGACACAGAAGCAAGCTCTGGCAATCTGCTTCCATAAAGATAACAGACAAGAAGACCCTATGGAGCTGGTCTAATCTGTTACACGTGGGTTCGCCCTGAGTCAGAATTAACTTGACAGGAAAGGTTTTTTATTTCTATGAAAGGGAGATAAATTAATATATTGATTTCATCTAACAAGGCAAAGCCAGGATTTATGTAAGAGAAAGAACAGAGAGGGAAGAAAATTAACAGCAGGGGTTCTGGGAAGACTTAAGTCTTGTTCGTACTTTATTGGGTAAACCAATTGTCTGACAGATAACAAGATGTCAGTCTAGACAGGATATCCTGCGTATGTTAAGTACGGGGGTTAAAGAACGTGGTTTCAGTTGCTTACGGATTCTTCAGATAACCTTGAGAATTCAGTTTTGCAGCATACATTTCAGTCTTTCGGCCATGTCTGCACATTTTCCTCATCACTTTCTCATTCTCCTATAGTCTGATCTTTTCTCACCAGCCTCTTCAAAGCTCCCTTTACATCTTTGTTTCTCAGAGTGTAAATGAGGGGATTGAGGGTGGGAGTTACTACCGTATACAAAAGGGTTATAAACTTCCCCTGTCTGTGGGCATAGGAGCTGTTGGGCTGGATATAGACAGCTGTGATGGTCCCATAGAAGAGGGATACTACCGACAGGTGGGATCCACATGTTCCAAGGGCTTTACCCCAGGCTTGGGCTGACCTGATTCTCATTACTGCTTGGGCAATGTATCCATATGAGACCAAAATGAGAGCCAGGGGGAGGAGGAGCAGTACCAAGGAAGCCATGAAGAGCTGGACCTCGTTGGCATGAATGTCTACACAAGCCAACTTGATCATGGCAGGCACTTCACAGATGAAGTGGTAAATCCTCCGGTTCCCACAAAGGGGCAGCCAAAGGGTGATGGTGCCCTGAATCAGGGTATTGCCCACTCCACTCAACCATGCCACTCCCACAAGTGACTGGCAAAGTTGTGGATGCATAACAATAGCATAATGAAGTGGTCGGCAAACAGCAGCGTAACGGTCATATGCCATGACAGCCAGGAGAACACACTCAGTAGATCCCAGTGCCAGAGCCATGTAGAGTTGAATAGCACAACCTATGGGAGTAATTGTCTTGGTGGGCCCATGGAGGTTCCACAGCAGTTGGGGCACAATGGTGGTGGTAAGGCAGAGGTCAACAAAGGAGAGATTGGTAAGAAAGTAATACATGGGCGTATGGAGCTTGGGATCCAGACTAGATACCAGGATGATGGCTGTGTTGCCCATCAATGTCAGAAGGTAGGAGATCAGCACAACCACAAAGAGGATCTTCTCAAGCTGTGGCTGGTCAGAGAAGCCCACCAGAATGAAATCACCTCCCAAACTCTCATTATTTGTCTTCATCACCCTACCCATGAAAAGGAGAGAGAGAAGTACAAAAATACATGTGTTGAGTCCAAAACCCAAAACCAAACACGCTGCCAAGTTGAGTCAATATTGGGCAGTGGGAGGCAAATAAAATCAGAAATACACTCAAATGAAATAGACCCTGAAGGTGAGGAGTGAGAGTGTGTATGTAGAGAGAGAAAGAAAGAGTGAAGAGGCAAACCTGTCTAACTCCAGGAGGAAAAAGTATTAAGAACTTTCTTAGAGAAACACTAAAAGATATGGTGACATTAAATAACCCTTTCATGAGTCTGTTATTTTCTACTTTAAATTTTTTTGTTGTTGTTGTTACAATGTATTTTCATTAATGGAAGCATGCTGAAACATTAAGTGTGTCTGAATTTTTGGAAGGCAGTATGGATTTTTTTTCTTGTCCCCTCCCAGAAACTTACCCTAGTGTTCAGTGGAACACATGACATACCACTAATTATGCCCCAGAGTTCCCACTGGGGTCTACTGGTACATACCTGAAAACAAATAAAAATTTTCAAAATTTCTATTTTTCCTACCAAAAATTAAAATACCTCGTCACCACCACCACCACCACCCAGTGCCGTCGAGTCGATTCCGACTCATAGAGTCCCTAACGGACAGAGTAGAACTGCCCCATCGAGTTTCCAAGGAGTGCCTGGTGGATTCTAATTGCCGACCCTTTGGTTTGCAGCAGTAGCACTTAACCATTACGCCACCGGCGTTTCCATACAATACCCTATAAAAATAGTAATTTGTGCCACACACCCATTTCTTCAGTTTCAGTCATAAAGGTCCCTGCCTTGAGGCAGCATGTACTGTCAGTGGGGTAGCAGCTTCCCAATAAAAGTTCAGAGGCAGAAAATGTACTTGGTCCCTAGGGGTACCCATGAGCAGGAAAGGGATAAACAATACAAGAGGTAATTAATAATTAATGATTTCTTGATTATTCCAAATTGTTTCATTTTTCTGCAAATCTACCTCCTTCTTCCTCGACAGCATCTTGTAAAATTGGAAGCAAAAGAAAAAAAGTAGAGGTGTTGTCCAATCAATGAACATTTGCTTTATACCTATTCTACCAGTGGTCAAAAGGAGCCGTAGTGGCTCACAGGTTAGCTGCAGTGCTAACCCAAAGGTCAAGGAGTTGGAAGTCACCAGCTTCTCCTTGGTAGAAAAGGGTGCTGATCTTGTTCTGTAAAGACTACAGCCTTGGAAACCCTAGGGGCAGTCCTCTTCTGCCTATAGGGTCACTATGGGTCAGAATCAACTAAATGGCAATGGGTATCAGTGGTCAATAGTAAAAGTGGCAAATAAGGAACACTTAGCTTTTTTAAATATATGGCTGCTCACCAAGAGGTTGGAAGTTCTAATGCACTAGCCGCTCCTTGGAAACTCTGGGGGTAGCTCTACTCTGTCCTATAGGGTCGCTATGAGTCTGAATCGACTGTATGGCATGGGGTTTGGGTTTTTTTTAATATTATTATTGCAATACATTATGCTGACATATGTATGAATTTATCACTATCATGATAAGATAGAATGTGAAATACATAATTATTATGTCGTTTTAATTAATAAATATCATCTACTTTTAAATAATTTTTAAATAATCTATTTTTAAATAATTTTGCTCCAATGTTTTCCTTATACTGTAAAAATGAGCAGTTGGATATTTTATTTTGATATTAATTAAAACAGCTAAAATGTTTCAAAATTTTATTCTTTGATAGACTGCATTGAAATTTTGTTTGGAATGTGATCTATATTTTCCTTTTTATAACTTCATATTATATAGTAGCAGAATTACAAGTCCATTTGATTGCCTTACACAATGTTGCTAATTAATTTCGTGACGCTTCCATGCCATAGGTCACTTCTGATCTTCTGCAGAAGGAGATGGGGATAAAAAAAGATAAAGCATGTTTGGGAAATTTGATTAAAAAAATATGTAGTACATTTTGCTGATGGCAATCAGACAACTTTTCTTAGCAAGTAGTGTTTAAATAGAGAACTAAAGGATGACTAGGCCTTAACCAGTAAATATGATGAGATTTGGGGTAAGGAGAGATTATTTTAGGCAGAAGGAATAGCATACTAAGGCTTAATGCTGAAAAGACATTGAAAAGACTAATATATGGTGTCATAGGATTAGTCTGCAACAGTAGGCAGGCATGGAAAGGAAGAGGAACGTTTAAATTAGGCTGAAGAGTTGAATTTATCCCAAGGGTGTTTTGAACAGGTCAAGGGGCAATAGAGGTCAGGAGGGAGAGGTAACTGATAAGTTGTATTAAAAAAAAAAACCCTCTGGCCTCAGATTGCAAATAGATTGGCATAGAATAGGTTGATATAGGTTGATACATGAAAACTGGTTGAGAGCTGTTGCAATGCTCCAAGAAATGGCTTGGTGGTGGCAGGGAAGACACATTCTTCTACTCTAGAGACATTCAGGAGTTAGAATCAACAGAACATAATGATTGACTAGATGCAGAGGGTGTGAAGGAAGGGATGACACTGGGTTACAGGTATATTTCTTGAATAATTCGGTGTCCTTTATGGAGATAGGAAACACGAAAGCTGAAAAAATCTTTTGTAGAGAAGATAATAGATTTACATGTCTCTAAATTTGTGATTCTTCAAAAATTTGAATAGAAAAGAAATATTACATGTGATTCAATCCTGCTATTTGACTGTTATATACATCCTCCCTAGTCATCCACTTGGATATACCCAGGATGTCGTAATTGGAGACCATCATTACTCTCCCTAACAAAAAAAATGCTTCACTTTACAATTTTCTACCACTTATACCCATTATCTCATAACTACCCAAACTGAATTTGAATGTGACAATGACATTTTTGCACCTTTAATGCATGTTAACCAATCTATCCTTATGTTATTTATTTTTTTAAAAAAAGACTTCTATTTATATCATCCTAGATGGCAAAGAATTTTATGTGGTCTCTTACCTTTCAGTTGTAATCCTCATTCCTTTCCTATACATGACTGATGGAATCATACCCCCCAAAAAGGACATTCATCAAGGTACAGTTTTCATTTCTTAATATATGAAATTCACAAACCTCAGCACTGAATTTGAGACTTTGCACAATTTCTGTTCCCCTTTTGGTTTTCAGAATTATCTACCAACATACATAATTTGTTCTAGTCAAATAAATTCCATTACTACTCCACTTACACAAAGTTTTAATTTCTGATTCAAATACTTTGCCAGTTCTCTGTCTCCTCTCTGATGTAACTATTCCATTTCCTTTACCCCTAACAAATTCTAAACAATTTGCCATCAATTCTGACTCATGGGGACCCCATGTGTCACAGAGTACAACTGCTCCATAGTGTTTCTTGGCTGTAATTTTTACAGAAGGAACCTGGAGGAGCAATGGTTAAGGGCTCAGCTGATACTCAAAAATCAGCGATTTGAACCCATCAGCTGCTCTGCAGGAGAAAAGACCTAGCTCTCTGCTCCTGTAAAGAGTATAGGCTAGGAAACCCTATGGGGCAGTTCTACCCTGTCACATGGAGTCACTAGGAGACTGAATCCACTGGATGGCACACAACAATAATCTTTACAGAAACAGATAGCCAGGCCTTTATTTTACTGTGCCACTGGGTGAATTTGAATTGCCAACCTTTATCCTAATAGTTCAGAGAAGCTATCTGTACTACCTAGGAAACCATAGAGCAAATTCTACTGACCTGTTAATATTTATCTCTGAACTAACATCTTCCAAGAAGAACTCAAATCCACTCTGTACAAAACACTTCTGTAATCCTGAACTATTTTGCAATAATGTGTCGATTCTCATGTCACTGAGCTAGTCATGCATCCTCAAGTGGAAAGAAAACTCTTAACAGGCAAAGACAGTTCTCTTAAATGTCTTTCTTGCTATCCTCAGCAAGCAGGACTTTTTGGAACATAAACCAAACCAAACCAGTTTTCTCGTTGAATTGATTCCGACTTATAGCAACCCTATAGGCAACAGTAGATCTGCCTCATAGGATTTCCAGGGAGTGGCTGGTGGATTCAATCTGCCAGCATTTTATTTAGCAGCTGAGTGTTTAATCACTATAACACCGGGGCTCTTTGGAACTTAGAAAGAACCAAATAAATACCTCTTGAATAAACTAGTATCTTTATCCTTTCTATTAAACAGCTTTTCTTTCTATTTCTCCTCTTCTAGGTAGAAAAAAAAATTATGTGTTTACAACATACATAGAGCATAAATCAATACAACATACATATAATAGTGTTCATTAAAAAACATGGATCTAATAACTGTTTCAAAGGACTCACATTCTTCCCTCCTCTCCTCTCAATTTAGTCACAAAGTTTCAGTGCCCGCAACAATCATATGACTTTTTTAAAATGTACTGCTCTCAAATATACTTCATAGAAATGTTAGGGTATTTTCTTAAGGTAAGTACTAGATAGATAGATAATCTCCAAGCTTTTCTTCTGATATAGTTATCATGTTCACATTTATCTAACTCAACCTTGTTCCATTCATTCACTTGTCCTTAACCTCAATGAACTTGTACCATTGAGTAGATTCTGACTCATAGCAACCCTACAGGACAGAGGGTAACTGCTCCATAGGATTTTCAAGGCTGTCATCTTTCTGGAAGCAGGCAGCCACATCTTTCTCCTACAGACCAGCTGGTGGGTTCGAACTGCCAACCTTTCAGTTAGTTGCCATACACTTAACCACTGTGCCTCCAGGGCTCCTAGTTCACTTGTCCTTAGGAAAATAGAATACATGAGCATCGCAATTTACTGTATCCCACATTTTAAACTCTGTATATATGAATAAATATGGAGTTTCTCCAATTCTCTACAATTATGGAGAAAATAGAATAACCCAGAAGGGAAGGGGAGCAAGCGAACATACACACATATAACACATATACACACATAAACAATCTGTCTCTGTAACTTATATGTATCCAAAGTTACAATATGTTGGAAAGAATTCATATTTTCAGACTTTTAACAAACTGTACAATTGGAAAAAAATTTAAGAAATATCATGTCAAGAAAGTTTCCCATAAAGCAGGGAAATTACCTTTCATGCTTTTTCCCCTCTGAATTTCGCCATAATGAATGTATGTTCTTAAAATTAAGGCAATCAGCCTGAGACCAGAAAAACTAGACCAAACTTAATGTTTTGGCTGAGACTGGAGGAACCCTTGAAGCCATGGCCCCCAGGTACTCTGTTAACCCAGAACTAAAACCATTGCCAAAGCCCACCTTTAGGCAAAGATTAGACTGGACTATAAAACATAAAATAATACCGTGAAGAGAGTGTGCTTCTTAGTTCAAGCATATACATGAGACCAAATGAGTGGCTCCTGTCCGAAGGCAGAATGAGAAGACAGGAATGGATAAGAGCTGGTTGTATAAGGATACGGGAAATCCGGAGTAGAAAGGGGAAGTGTCTGTCACAGTTTAGGGATTGCAACTAGTGTCACATAATAGCATGTGTCTAAAGTTTCCTATAAGAAATTAACTTGAGCTGTAAACTTTCACCTAAAGCATAATTTTAAAAAAAATTAAGGCAGCTATAAAAATATAGTTTATCTGAAATACAACTCCCTTCTAAAAATAGCAAGAGGTGAGATAATATGGTATTCTGAAATAAAAACATTTCATAGAAGGCAAGTATGAAGGCTAGGTGAATTTTTGGCTGAAGTAGATCAGGAAGGCTAACATAAATAGTTGAGGAAAAGAAGTATTATGTTTCCTCTGTATAGATAATTTGTAGTATATGCAGACAGGCAAGAGAAATGACATGGCCCTTGTTATTTCCTCACCTCTGAAAATTTTGTCCTTTCACTCTTCTAATTAGTTTCCCAAGACAAGAAGGTGGTTCTCATGAATGAGTTTTTCAGAACCATGAGGTTCAGAATATGAATCTCTGAATCTAAGGCCAAGTTTAGGCTGGAAGTGTTTGTTTCTGGAGCCAGAAAATACTGAACTTTGAAACTATAGTAGGAAATATTAGACCCACAGTGAAACCTTGAGGATCCTATATTCCCAAGAGGGCAATTAATGCCAAGCACAAGAGTGACCAAGAGTAAAGGTTTCTTGGGGAACTTGTATGGAAAGAACTACCTCTGAACACTTAGATCTTTAATCTAGAAAGCTTTCGACACATCAATTCACATGTTATAGTAAAATCTTGGAAAAGTTCCTACCTTCTACAAGGTGCATGCCTAGAATCATGATTTTCACAGAATTACCAGCATCACCACCTTATTTAAGCAATTGGTATATAATCAGAACATAACTATCAAGACCTCATAAAATGAATCTACGAGCATGTGTCACAAATCAAAGCAAGTCAGTAGGATAAATTTTCACATATGGATTCCGTTTCAGGAAGATTACAACAAAAACTTGGTAGTAACATATTTCCTCTAGTCAAAATTGCTCATACTTTTTAAAAAAGTTTCTCTGTTTTCTCAGGAATTCACAAAGTACAGTAAAAGCTATTCCTGCTTATATTAAATCTCCTCCAGTATATCTCCAAATCATTTGGCCACAGAATATTTTAATGAGTAACACTTCTTAATGTTTTGTGTAAACAGGATGGTAGCTTTGAGAAACTGTGCCATACAAACACATATTTAAGGATAAAAATGGTGTCTTCAATTGAATTGTATCCCCTAACATGTGTCAACTTGGCTAGGCCATGACTTCCAGTATTGTGTGATCGTTCACCATTTTGTCATCTGATATGATTTTCCTAGGTGTTGTAAATCCTACCTCAATAATGTTAATGAGGCAGGATTAGAGGCAGTTATGTTAATGATGCAGGACTCAATACACAAGATTAGGTTCTATCTTGAATCAATCTCTTTTGAGATATAAAAGAGAGAAGTGAGCAGAGAAATGAGACCACATACCACCAAGAAACAAGAGCCAAGAGAACAGTGTATCCTTTGAACCCGGGGTCCATGTACTGAGAAGCTCCTTGATAACGGAAGATTAAAATGACCATGACCTTCCTCCAGATCCATCAGAGAGAGAAAGCCTTCCCCTGGAGCTGGCACCCTGAATTCGGACTTCTAGCCTCCTAGACTGTGAAAGAATAAACTTCTGTTTGTTAAAGCCACCATTTGTGGTATTTCTGTTATAGCAGTGCTAGATGATTAAGACAAAGGGGAATCCAATATTGACATCACCTGTAAATCACTAGTTAGAAACATGAAGAACATAGTTTTCCTGAAGAGTAATCATGAAATTTCTAGGGAGGGTGGTCAGGGTTGAGGCAGACATAAGGAAATCTTTCTCTCACTTAAGGCTTGAAAGGATCCTAAAACTGAACCCAGTTCATCATAGGTAATCTATCTGTTCATTGTTGATTATCTATCTATCTACACGCACGCACACACAAAAACACACAGTTGCACATACAAACACACAAACTGAAAGTAGATATTATATACAAATACAGGAAACTGATGTATAGGTGATGAATATAAAGGTATGATCATAAAAAAAGGCAGTGGAAATCAAGAATCCTTCTTAAATAGATTTTTAGCAGGGTTTATGCACAATACAAAAAAGAATAAAAATATGACCAAATCTCCTAAATAGAGGAAATATCCTGTTTAATGATTCAAAAATTGGGTAAAATTATGTGTGAGAGGTAGTAAGTAGATGTATTTAATAGTAAAGGAAAAAAAAAAAGGAATCACAGACAGAGCCTAGTGATTGGAAGAGAGTTTAGAGTAATCCAGTTCAATTATAGATCAGGACTTTTGAATCCCTGCAACAAGAACATCAAAATTTTCTTTTTAAAATGTAGATTTTATTACGCTAGAACACATTTAAAAATAAGTGTTCAGCTTGACGCATTTTCATAAAGCAAACGTATTTTTTTAACCAGTACCCAGATAAAGAAATAAAACTTTATTGATATTCATGTCCTTTTTCAGTAATCACTATGCCACCACCCTCGTCCCCAGGGTAATTACTATTCTTACTTATAATTTACATTTGCCTGTTTTTGAGCTTTATAAAAATAGAATCACAAAGGATGTACTGTTTTGTGTCAGTTCCTTACTCCTAAATTCTAATATTTTTAACTTATTTTGAATTTTCTATGTACTCCAAATCATTATCTACATCCAATGACCTTTTCTTTGTCCTAATCCTTATGCCTCTTTGTTGTTCCTGATAGTGTTTTTTTTGTTGTTGTTGTTGTTCTTTTTTTTAACTTGACTAGGATGGCTAGGACCTCTAGTACTACAAAGTAGAATAGAAGAAATACTTAAATACTTTTTATGCCTAGAGTGAGGCTGCAAACATCCATATCAATGTAGCCTGCTCCATTTAGAGTTTACATTTCATAAGCTAAAATCTGTCTCCCCATATATTACACTGACTGAATATGGTGGAGAAACAAAATAAGGACGCTTTAAAATGTTTGAACACCGTTATTAATGCTTGCTAAAACTTTAACAAGCTATAAACTTTCAGCAAAAGCTGAACAGTGAATAAGGAAGACTGAAGAAGAATTGATGCCTTTGAATTATGGTGTTAGCAAAGCATATTGAATATACCATAGACTGCCAAAATAATGAAGGAATCTGTCTTGGAAGTAGAGCTAGAATGCTCCTTAAAGATGTGAATGGCTTGACTTCGTCTCATGTATTATGGACATGTTATCAGAAGGGACCAGTCCCAGGAGAAGGACATCATGCTTGGTAAAGTAAAGGGTAAGTGAAAGAAAGGAACACTCTCAATGAGACGGATTGACACACTGGCTACGATAATAGACTGAAACATAGCAACGATTGCGAGGAGGGCACAAGACCAGGCAGTGCTTCATTCTGTTGTACACAGGTTTGCTATAAGTCAGTACTGACTAAACTGCATCTAACAAAAACATTAAACAGATGAATTAATGATATGCTAAATCAAGCTTAATAAATGTGCTAGAATAAAAATAAATAAATAATAGGTATAAATTACATAAGAAATTTAACAAACACAAATTTAGTAGATACAAGAAATGTGATATCCTTTTAGCTGGGATTTAAGAATGAGAGTAAAAGAGCAGGAAGTGATGACACCTATTTCTCACTTATCGGCTACCTTGCTATCCAAATTCAACATTTACAACAATATTAAAAAATCTACTATGTAATTATTTTGCACTTTTATGACATATGTCTGTCAGTAAAGAAAACTGAGGTGTGAGGCGAGAGTAACACTGGCTGTGATGGTTAAGGTTAAGTGTCAACTTGGCTGGGCCATGATTCTCAGTGGTTTGGCACTTATGTAATGCTGTAATTTGTCAGTTATGTAATGATGTAGTCACGCCTCATTTTGTGATCTAATGTGGTCAACCTACATTTTCACATAATGCCAAATTTCACATAATGATCTGATCTTTGGAACCTAACCATAAGTGAGGAATGGGTGTATATATTTCTCTTTCTCCATTCTCTTGTACTCTAATTTGTTACCTTTTCTAGTACTAATACATATACAGAGAGAGTAGTGGAGCCCTGGTGGCACAGTGCTTAAGAACTACAGCTGCTAACCAAAAGGTTGGCAGTTCAAATCCACCAGCTCCTCCTTGGAAAATTTATGGGGCAGCTCTGCTTTGTCCTATAGGGTCACTATGAGTTGGAATCAACTCAACAACAAATTTGGTTTGGTTTATTTTATATATATATATACACACGTATATATATATATACATATGTATGTATATAGAGAGAGAGAGTAGTTAATGACTTGGGTTATAGTAGTCCAAAGACAAAATAACTCAAATGTCCATCAATAGTAGAATGGAGCTATGAAATGAGTATATTCATATGGTGAATACTGTAAATCGATGAGAATAAATGAACTAATGCTCTATAAAAAGTTGGGAATAAACCTCACCACATTATATTGAATGAAAAAAATTAAACAAAAATAGTACATACTAAATGATTGAATTTATGCAATAGAACTGACATATTCATCAGTAGTAGAATATGATACTGAATTGTAAAATATCTGTCCATGTAATACCTCTTGCAGTTAAATAAATAGGCTTCAGGAGCAATGCCAGCAAAAATCACGCAGTAGGTATGTCCAAGGGCCCATTCCTCCATAAACACATTGAAAAATTTAACAAAAACTGTCAAAATCAACTTTGTCAGAATCCTGGAAAACATACTGGTTTACTTCAACAAAGCAAACACAAAATCAAGAAAAAGGCTTATTAAAAATTGTAGGAAAGCTTTGTGACATTTTACCTGTCCTTTCCCCACCCCCATCTATGAGTTGGTAGCAGTTTTGAATCCCTTATTCCAAGTGTGAGACTCTGGTCCCTGGTTCCAGAGGGAGCAGCGTAGTGCTTATCTCAACAAATTGTTCTCTTTGATCTCTGTAAGGGCTACCTGAAGGACTGTCTCAAGATGCTTGCCTTTGTTTCACCAAACTAGAACTCTTCAATGTGGAAAAGTGGCTATGCAGATAGCATTCACTGAACATACTGTAAGACAATTGAGTACTCCACTGCTACCTGAAGCAAAATATTATATTTCAAGCAATCAAACGACACACCAAAAGCCTGAGAGGAAAAACTAGGGAGTTTCTTTGAGAAATTAGGGCACTGAAAAAGTGTGAACACGTACCTTGGAATTTAAAAAGCAACATGCACATCCAGGGCAGGATGCATGCTTACAAAAGACATTAGAAAGCCCTATGTTTCACATTTTGCTGATCTCTCGGCTCAGTGAAACAAGAAGTGAAGACCTGAAAAATTAAGTACAACAGATAGAAACGTCAACCTTAGAAACCTAAGCATCAAATGAAGGGATAAAGAACTTGATCAAACACGAATGGAATAAGAAACTAACATAAAACAGAGAATGAGGAGAGCTATGGAGTGGAGGTCCCTTTCTAGCTAACATAGCACAGTTTCACCATCTTGGACTACAGTCACCAACAGAGAATACAGGATGGCAACTTCACAGAGCTCCCAACAGGAGACAGAAGACCCAGTAACCAGGGATACACATTTTGCCCCCACCCCAGACCCTTCTTCTCCCTATGCGGCCTCTGCCACTTTCCAACAGGCCAAAGTCACTAGGCCAGAGAGACACAAGCTAACTGCCACCTGGGACTGTCCCACGCCCATAAGTCACCTTCTTCAGTGCCATTTTTTTTTTTTGGCTTTTTTTTTTTTCTCCTCTCTCTCTCCCATCCTTCCTTTCCTTTTCCCCACCCAGCTAAGCCTGTGTGCCACCCCTGCTCCTTCTTGATAGGCTGTACCAAAGCACTGGGCTAGAGAGCCACCAGCACACAGCCTCCCCGTGTCCACGCTGCCCCCACCAGCTGGGTCCCTCAGTGTCATATTTTTTGTTTGTTTTTGTTTCTTCTCTCTCTGTTCCACCCTTTTCCTTTATCCCATCCACCTAGCCTCATGTGCTGTCTCCGCCCCTTTTCAATGGACTGTGCTGCACCACTTGATTAGAAAGCCACCGGCACATGGCCTCCTCAGGTCTGTGCTACCCCTACCAACCAGCTTGCTCAGCACCATATTTTTTGGTTTCTTTGCTTTGTTCTTTTCTTTCTTTTTTTCTGTATCTTTTCTCTTTCTCTTTTCCTTCCTTTCCTTTCTCTCACCCACCTATCCCTGTGTACTAACCCTACCCTTTCTCAAGGGGGTGTTCTGCACCTTTCAGCTGGAGGGTCACTGTTGTGTGGTCTCCCCCATTCTGTGCCACTGTCACCAACCAGTTCTTTCAGTGCCTTTATAGTTATTGTTTGTTTCTTTGTTTCTTCATTGCTATTTCTTCTCTCTCTCTCTCTCTCCCTTCCTTTCCTTTCTCCCACCCACCTAGCCCTGTGTACTGCCCCCCTCCCCTTCCTGACAGGTTGTGCTGCACCACTCAGCTGGAGAGCTTTTGGAACCCAGACTCCCTGGGTCTGTGCTGCCCCTACAGGTTAGCTCCCACAGCTTCATATTTTTTATTTTTCTTTATCTCTCCCCTTATCCATTTTCCTCCTCCCACCCACCTAGGCCCTGTGCTGTCTCTGCCCCTTCCTGATGGGCCGTGATGAACTGCCCAGTGAGAGATACATGAACTAGCTGGCACCCTAATTTACCACCACCCACAAAGGCCAGTTCCCCAACCACCATTTCTTCTTTTTTTTTTTTTTGTTTGTTGGTTGGTTTATTCTCTGTCTTTCTTCTCCTTCATTTCCTTTCTACTGCCCACCTAGCCCCACGAGTTGTCCACACCCATTCTCAACAAGCCAAGCCCCACTGCTTGGCTACAGAGCCATTAGCACATGGTCCTGCCGAGTATGCCCTGCCCCCACCTGTCAAATTCTATTGCATCACCATTTTATTTACTTTTTTCTATTGTTTCTCTCTTCTTTCAGTCATCCATACAGCTCCACACATCATATCTTATCCTTTCCCTCCTGTCTATCTGCACTATGCAGCACCCCAGACCCCACCCTCCACTGCCCTCAGCCCTCCCACATCAGCCCCAGTACGTGTTACAAACTACCCATCCCTCCCTGCCCCTCCACCCACACTAGACCCACTCTGCTGCATCATAGCTGAGTGACTGGCCCTGCCCACCTGGAAAAGGTGGTGAGAATTATCATGCCTATAGGCCAGCAAGGAACATAATGTGCCCAGCCTGCCTGCCCAGACATAATGAAATAGAACAAAAATACAGGATGAAACAAATGAATCTACAATCAATAAATGAAGAAAATAATTCCTGATTGTTCCAGAGACAACAGACAATGTCAAAACAACAACAAAAAAAGGACAGGATGGCTCCAGAAAGCGATCAATTGAGACACCAGATGCCCTTCTGCTGGAAGAAAAGGCACTGGAACTACCAGCTAGGGAACTCAAAACTAATATTCAGGATTCTCCAACAGATGAAGTAAAATGCTGACAAAAATAAGGAAAAAATAGACAGAATCATGGAAAATACAGACAAAATCAGGGAAAACACAGACAAAGCAATGAAAGAATTCAGGAAAAAAATACAGGAGCCAAATGTTGAAATAAATAGAAGAAAAAATTACATAAAAACAGCAATTAGATGTCCAAAGATAAACAACAAGATTTCAGAAATGGACAGTGCAATTGAAGGTTTTTACGAGAAATTTTGAAACAATAGAAGACAGGATCAGCAAAATTAAAGACAAATCTTTGGATGTCACTTCGTTTGAGGAAAAAATCAGAGAAAAGAATGAAGAAAATCTGTGAATTATGTGGGATACCATCAAAAGCAAAAATTTGCATGTGATGGGAGCTCCAGAACAGGGGCAGAAAATGGAAAAAAGAGAGTCATTGAATATTTGCTGATAGAAAACTTCCCTAATATCATGAAAGATGAAAAGCTAACCATCCAAAAAGCTCAACAAATCCCATATAGCATAGACCCCAAAAGAAATTCACCAAGACATATCATAATCGCACTCACCAAAACCAAGGAGAAAGAAAGAATTCTGAGAGCAGCTTGAGAAAAACAAAAAAATCACATAAAATGGAAAAACAATAAGACCAAGCTCTGATTACTCAGCAGAAACTATGCAAGCAAGAAGGCAATAGGATGCTATATATATAACCTTGAATGAAAAAAATTGCCAACAAAGAATAATATATCCTGAAAAAACTCTCCCCAACATGATGGTGAAATTAGGACATGTCCAGATAAACAGAAATTAAGAGAATATGCAAAAACCAAACCAAACTTACAAGAATTATTAAAGACTGCCTTTCAGTTACGGGACCAACAACATCAGACAACAAACTGAATCTAGTACACAGGACAGCATCAGCCACATAATGACCTAGATAATGAACTCTCAATGATAAAACAAAACTAAACGATTTACAACACGGAACCAGAGGGGCCAATCTGTAAATGACAACAACATCAGAACAATAAAAGAGGCAAGAAACAGTGAAGGCATAGAACTTTCAAATGGAGAGGAAGTCAAGGCATTATCAAGTAATAAAGGACTGGTTTAAAGTTAGAAATATAGGGTAAATTTCAAGGTAACCACAAAGAAATTTAACAAAACTGTTCGTCAAAATAAAGAAGAAAAACATAAAGCCTCCATAAACACAAAATCTACAGAAACAAATGAAACAAACCACCAAAAACGTTGACAAATACAAGGAATTCAGCATAAGGGAGGAAGAAGGAAAAAGAAAATATCAGAATTACAAAAAAAAGCACTACAAAATGATAACAATAAACTCACACCTGTCAATAATTACACTGAATGTAAATGGCTTAAATGTACCCATAAAGAGACAGAGTGACAGAATGGATAGAAAAACAAAACCCATCAATATGCAGTCTACAAGAGACACACTTTAGAAACAAAGACATAAATATATTCCAAATCAAAGGATGGAAAAAAAAATATCAAGCAAACAGCAACCAAAATAAAACAGACATGAAAATAAAATCCACTATAAAAGACAAGGGAGAGGCGGGACCAAGATGGCTGACTAGGCAGAAACTTCCACTGATCCCTCTTGCAACAAAGACTTGAAAAAAGCAAGTGAATCGATTACATACGTAACAATCTATGAACCTTGACCGTCAACCACAGAACTAAGGAACTGACCTGAGTGACAGGGGAGCAAGAAACCAAGCACTGAAGCAGGGACCAGTTCCAGAGACCGGCACGCTGCGCCCCAGCCCTGGGCCCTCAGGGGAGCAGGAAATCGCGTGCTCAAGCAGCAACCAGTTCCGCCCTGGCAAGCCACGCCCCAGCCCTGAGCCCTGCGGAGCCTTGGGGCAAGAGTGGCGGGACTGATGGTGGCTTCCTGAGACAAGGCAGGCAAGGGAGGCAACCCTAACCCCCTGGGGCAATCTCAGTGAGGACCCAGCCGGTGCACACAGGCTACACACCCCTCTGGAATCTCAAATAAAACAGTCCTCACCAAAAAAGATAAGTGATTTTGTCTATTTTACCGTGCTACTGTCTCCTATCTATCTGATCTCTCCCTTCCCTGCTCCATCCAGCTTCATTAACATTGGAATTCCCTGGGCCAGAGAGTGAAGTGCTCTGTGTTTTTTTTTTTTTTGTTTTCCTAACCCATTCTTCTGGACTGGGAAAAGCAGCAACTAACAATCAGGGGAAAAATCCTTTCCTGACTTCTCTAAACTGGAATAACAGCACAGAACCAGCTCCATCCAAGCATAAGAGATCCACAGTCTTTGGCTTTCACCACTACATGGAACCAGGTAGCTATTTTATAGCAAAGGAAATTCTTTTAGAGACTTGACTGTACCTGCTGTAGCTGAGCAGTGGAAAGGCAAGTTTTGGAGGTCTGATACCACTCTACCTATTAAACAGAACACTCACTGATCCACAGCAGGGAACTGAGGCTCCATCCAAACCACCTAGCCAGCTGCTAAAGAGGTCTGAGGATAGTGAAACCTACCAATCTTTAGAGGTGCAAGCAATGGGTGCCTAAGGTACAGATGCAGAGCCCACTCACCAGAGCACTCTAGAGAACATAGACACTCCTTCCCCACTGGCACTTGGGGGAAGGCTCTCAATACTTTGCCCTCCTTGAGTGTGACCCACTGCTGCTACTAGAAATTGGTGCATACAACAATCACCGCTACTCCCCTAAGATGTAGGTGAGAGCCTACATCATGCACTAGGTGACCCACTATCAGGACACCTGAACTGATTCTATTCAAGAATAGTGAATGGATTCATAGGCTTATATACTGGGTAACAGCTCAAACCAGCTAGTAACAGAACATAAGTGGTTCAAAGACTCGAAGAATCAAGGTAGCACACTCTGGACCCCATCTGGGTGTATTGAAACAAAACAAGGAGATAAGACTCAGTGAACAAATACAAAATAAATCATTACAATAACTTATATATGGCTCAGAGATAGCAGTCGATACCAAATCACATAAAGAAGCAGACCATGATTGCTTCTACAAACCCCCAAATCAGAGAATCAAAGCCTTTCCCAGATGAAGATACATTCCTGGAATTTCCAGATGCAGAATATAAAAAACTAATATACAGAATGCTTCAAGACATCAGGGATGATCTCAGAAATGAAATAAGGCAATCTACAGAAAAAGCCAAGGAACACACAGATAAAGCAGTTAAAGAAATGAAAAAGATTATTCAAGAATATAGAGAAAAATTTAATAAGCTGCAAGAATCCATAGAGAGACAGCAATCAGAAATTCAAAAGGTTAACAATAAAATTACAGAATTAGACAGCTCAATTGGAAGTTAGAGGAGCAGAATCGAGGAATTGGAATGCAGAATTGCGGAGATGGCAGATCAGGCAATTGGCACCAATATATTTGAAGGAAAATCAGATAAAAGAATTAAAAAAAATGAAGAAACCCTAAGAATCATGTGGAATTCTATCAAGAAGAATAACTTGCATGTGTTTAGAGTTCCAGAACAGGGAGCGATAACAGAAAATACAGAGAGAATAGTTGAAGATCTGTTGGCAGAAAATTTTCCTGGCATTGTGAAAGATGAAAGGATATCTATCCAAGATGCTCATCGAACCCCATACAAGATAGGTCCCAAAAGAAAATCACCAAGACGTATTATCATCAAACTTGCCAAAACCAAAGATAAAGAGAAAATTTTAAAATAAGCCAGGGATAAACGACAAGTCGCCTACAAAGGAAAATCAATAAGAATAAGTTTGGACTACTCAGCAGAAACGATGCAGACAAGAAGGCAATGGGATGACATACATAGAGCACTGAAGGAGAAAAACTGCCAGCCAAGAATCATATATCCAGCAAAACTATCTCTCAAATATGAAGGTGAAATTAAGTCATTTTCAGATAAACACAAGCTGAGAGAATTTGCAAAAACCAAACCAAAGCTACAAGAATTACTAAAGGAAATTCTTTGGTCAGAAAATTAATAATATCAGATATAAACACAACACAAGGTCACAGAACAGAACATTCTAATATCAACTCAGATAGAGAAATCACAAAAACAAAATAAGATTAGTTAAAGAAAAATGCTCAAAACAGGGAACCATTGATGTCATTATGTAAAAGATTACAATAATCAAAAAAAGAGACTAAATACAGGAGTCATAGATCTTCCATATGGAGATGAAAACAATGTGATATAGTACAAGTTAGGTTTTTACATAGAAAAATAGGGGTAAATATTAAGGTAACCACAAAGAGGTGTAACAATTCCATACTTCAAAATAAAAACCAAGATAAACATAATTACTCAGCAAACATAAATTCAGCTACAATGAAAATGAGGAACACACAATTTACAAAGAAAAACTTAGCGCAAAAACTTAAGTGGAAAAATGAAATTGTCAACAACATACAAAAAAAGGTATCAAGATGACAGCACTAAACTCATACTTACCTATAATTATGCTGAATGCAAATGGATTAATGCACCAATAAAGAGACAGAGAGTTGCAGATTGGATAAAAAAACATAATCCAGCTATTTGCTGCCTACAAGAGACACACCTTAGAATTAGAGACACAAACAAACTAAACTCAAAGAATGGGAAAAAATATATCAAGCAAACAACAATCAAAAAAACCACAGGAGTGGCAACATTAATTTCTGACAAAATAGACTTTAAAGTTAAATCCACCACAAAGGATAAAGAGGACCCTACACAATGATTAAAGGGGTAATTTACCAGGAAGAAATATTTATGCCCCCAATGACAAGACTGCAAGATACATAAAACAAACTCTAACAGCACTGAAAAGGGAGATAGAAACCTCCACAATTATAATAGGAGACTTTGACACACCATTTTCAGAGAAGGACAGGACATCCAATAAGAAGCTCAATAAAGACACAGAAGACCTAATTGCCACAATCAAACAGCTTGAACACATGCACTTATACAGCACACTCCATCCAACAGCTGCAAAGCATACTTTCTTTTCTAGTGCACATGGAACATTCTCTAGAATAGACCACATATTAGGTCATAAAGCAAGCCTTAGCAGAATCCAAAACATTGAAATATAACAAAGCATCTTCTCTGACCATAATGCCATAAAAGTAGAAATCAATAATAGCAAAAGCAGGGAAAAGAAATCAAACACTTGGAAACTGATGAACACCCTGCTCAAAAACAACTAGGTTAAGGAAGACTTCAAGGATGGAATAAAGTAATTCATAGAATCCAAGGAGAATGAAAACATTTCCTATCAGAACCTTTGGGACACAGCGAAAGTAGTGCTCAGAGGTCATTTTATATTAAATGCGCACATCCAAAAAGAAGAAAAGGCCAAAATCAAATAATTATCCCTACAATTTGAACAAATAGAAAGAGAGCAACAAAAGAATCCATCAGGCACCAGAAGAAAACAAGAAAAAATTAGAGCAGGATTAAATGAATTAAAGAACAGAAAAACAATTGAAAGACTTAACAAGACCAAAAGCTGGTTCTTTGAAAAAATTAACAAAATTGATAAACCGTTGGCCAGACTGACTAAAGAAATACAGGAAAGGAAACAAATAATCTGAATAAGAAATGAGATGGGACATATCACAACAGACCGAACTGAAATTAAAAGAATCATATCAGATTACTATGAAAAATTGTACTCTAACAAATTTGAAAACCTGGAAGAAATGGATGAATCCCTAGAAACACACTACCTACCTAAAGTAACACAATCAGAAGTAGAACAACTAAATAGACCCATAACAAAAAAAGAGATTAAAAAGGTAATCAAAAAACTCCCAACAAAAAAAAAAAGCCCTGGCCTTGATGGCTTCATTTTAGAGTTCTACAAAACTGTAAGAGAAAAGTTAACACCACTACTACAAAAGGTATTTCAAAGCATAAAAAAGGATGGAATACTCCCTAACTCTTTCTATGAAGCGAGCATATCCCTGATACAAAACCAGCTAAAGAGAACACAAAAAAAGAAAATTAGAGACTACATCTCTCTTGAACATGGATGCAAAAATCCTCAACCAAATTCTAGCCAATAGAATTCAACAACATATCAAAAAAATAATTTGCCATGAACAAGTGTGATTTATACCAGGTATGCAAGGATGGTTCAATATCAAAAAAAAATAAAACAATAAATGTGGTCCACCATACAAATAAATCAAAAGGTAAGAACCACATGATCTTATCAATTGACGCAGAAAAGGCATTTGACAAAGTCCAACACCCATTCGTGATAAAAACTCTCAGAGAAATAGAAATAGAAGGAAAATTTCTCAACATAATAAAGGGCATTTATACAAAGCCAACAGCCAACATAGTCCTTAATGGAGAGATTCTGAAAGCATTCCTCTTGAGAATGGGAACCAGACAAGGATGCCCCTTACCATCACACTTGTTCAACATTGTGCTGGAAGTCCTAGCCAGAACAATTAGGCTAGATAAAGAAATAAAGGGCAACCAGATTGGTAAGGAAGGAGAAAAAATATCTCTATTTGCAGATGACATGATCTGATACACAGAAAACCCTAAGGAATCCTCAAAAAAAAAAAAAAACTACTGAAACTAATAAAAGAGTTCAGCAGAGTATCAGGTTAAAAGATAAACATACAAAAATCAGTTGGATTTCTCTACACCAACAAAAAGAACATCAAAGGGGAAATCACCAAATAAATACCATTCACAGTAGCCCCCAAGAAGATAAAATACTTAGGAATAAATCTAACCAGGTACACAAAAGACCTATACAAACAAAACTACAAGGTACTACTACTGCAAGAAACCAAAAGAGACCTACATAAGTGGAAAAACATACCTTGCTCATGGATAGGAAGACTTAACTTTGTAAAAAGATCTATTCTACCAAAAAAAGCCATCTATATATACAATGCAATTGCGATCCAAATTCCAATGACATTTTTTAATAAGATGGAGAAACAAATTACCGACTTCATATGGAAGGGAAAGAGGCCCCAGATAAGTAAAGCATTACTGAAAAAGAAGAAGAAAGTGGGAGGCCTCACTCTACCTGATTTTAGAATCTATTATACCACCACAGTAGTCAAAACAGCCTGGTACTGGTACAACAACACATACATAGACCAATGGAACAGAATTGAGAATCCAGACATAAACCCATCCACATACGAGCAGTCGATATTTGACAAAGGCCCAGGGTCAGTTAATTGGGGAAAAGACAATCTTTTTAACAGATGGTGCTGGCATAACTGGATGTCCATCTGCAAAAAAATGAAACAAGACCCATATCTCACTCCATGCACAAAAACTAGCTCAAAATGGATCAAAGACCTAAACATAAAGTCTAAAATGATAAAGATCATAGAAGAAAAAATAAGGACAACGGTAGGAGCCCTAACACATGGCATAAGCAGAATACAAAACATTACTAACAATGCTGAAGAGAAACTAGATAACTGGAGCTCCTAAAAATCAAACACCTGTGCTCATCCTAAGGCTTCACCAAAAGAGTAAAAAGACTACCTACAGACTGGGAAAAAGTTTTCAGGTATGACATCTCCAACCAGCGTTTGATCTCTAAAATCTACATGATTCTGCTAAAACTCAACCACAAAAAGACAAATATCCCAATTAAAAAATGGGCAAAGGATATGCACAGGCACTTCACTAAAGAAGACATTCAGTCAACTAACAGATACAGGAGGAGATGTTCTCAATCATTAGCCATTACAGAAATGCAAATCAAAACTACAATGGGATTCCATCTCACTGCAACAAGGCAGGCATTAATCCAAAAAACACAAAATAATTAAGTTGGAGAGGTTGTGGAGAGATTGGAACACTTACACACTGCTGGTGGGAATGTAAAATGGTACAACCACTTTGGAAATTGATTTGGTGCTTCCTTAAAAAACTAGAAATAGAATTACCATACAATTCAGCAATTCCTCTACTTGGAATATATCCTAGAGAAATAAGAGCCTTTACACGAACAGATGCATGCACATCAATGCTCACTACAGCACTGTTTACAATAACAAAAAGTTGGAAGCAACCAAGGTGCCCATCAATGGATGAATGGATAAATAAACTATGGTATATTCACACAATGGAATACTACACATCGATAAAGAACAATGTTGAATCCATGAAACATTTCATAACATGGAGAAATCTGGAAGACATTATGCTGGGTGAAATCAGTCAATTGCAAAAGAACAAATATTGTATAAAACCACTATTATAAGAACTGGTGAAACAGTTTAAGCAGAGAAGAAAATACTCTTTGATGGTTACGAGAGGGGGGATGGCAGGAGGGAGGGAGAGGATTATTCACTAATTAGATAGTAGATAAGTTTCATTTTAGGTGAAGGGAAAGATGATACATAATAAAGGAGAGGTCAACACAAATGGACTAAACCAAAAACAAAGAAGTTTCCTTAAAAAACTGAACACTTCAAAGGCCAGCATAGCAGGGGCGGAGGTTTGAGGACCATGGTTTCAGGGGACATCTAAGTCAATTGGCGTAATAAAATCTATTAAGAAAACATTCTGCATCCCACTTTGGAGAGTGGCATCTGCAGTCTTAAACACTGACAAGCAGCCATCTAATATACATCAATGGGTGTCAACCCACCTGAAACAAGGAAAAATGAAGAACACTAAAGGCTCAAAATAATCATGAGCCTAAGAGACAAAAAAGACCACATAAACTAGAGACTACATCAGCCTGAGACCAGAAGAGCTAGATGGTACCTGGCCACAACTGATGACTGCCCCGACAGGGAACTCAACAGGGAAACCTTGAGGGAACAGCAGAGCAGTGGAATGCAGACCCCAAATTCTCATAAAAAGACTAGACTTAATGGTCAGACTGGGACTGGAGGAACCCCGGAGGCCATGGACCCCAGACCTTCTGTTACCCTAGGGCAGGAACCACTCCCAAAGCCAACTCTTCAGACGGGGATTGGACCAGAATAGGGGATGGAAAATGAGACTGGTGAAGAACAAGCTTCTTGGATCAAGTCAACACATGAGACTGTGTTGACATCTCCTGTCTGAGAGGGCAGAGGTGGCCAGAAGCTACCCAGATATACACGAGGAGAGAGAGGGGAGGGAAGTACTGTGCTATCTCATTAGAGGGAGAGCAATTGGGAGTGTATGGCAAGGTGTGTGTAAATTTTTGTATGAGATACATGATTTGTAAACTTTCACTTAAAGCACAATAAAAATTAATAAAAAAAAAGATAAGGAAGGACATTATATAATGATTAAAGGGAACATTCCCAATGAAGACATAACCATAATAAATATTATGCACCCAATGACAGGGCTCTCAAATGCATAAAACAAATTCTAACAGCCCTGAAAAAAGAAATTAACAGTTCCGTAATAGTTGGAGACTACAACACAGCACTCTCAGTATAGGACAGAACAACAAGAAAGACACTCAACAAAGATACAGATGATCTAAAGGCCACAATCAACTAACTTGACCTTATAGACATATATAGGACACCCAACAGTAGCAAAATACACATTCTTTCCCAACACACAAAGAATGTCCTCCAGAATAGATCACATCTTAGGTGCCAAAGCAACCCTCAACAAAATCCAAAACACTGAGATAATATAAACCATCTTCTCTGATGACAACATCATAAAAAAAAAGTGCACAAGGAAAAAAAATCAAATATATGGAAACTGAATAACAACTTCCTTAAAAGCTTCTGGATAATAGAAGAAATCAAATATGGTATCAAAAAATTCCTAGAATCACACATCATACCAAAACTTTTGGGACACAGCAAAGGCAGTGTTCAGAAGTCAATTTATAACAATAGATACACACATCAAAAAAGAAAAAAGGGACAAAATCAAAACATTAGCTGTACAACTCAAACAAATAGAAAGGGAGCAGCAAAAGAAGCCCACAGCCACCAGAAGAGAGGACATAATAAAGACCAGAGCAGAAATAAATGAAATAGAGGATAGGAAAGCAATAGAAAGAATCAACAAAACCAAAAGTTGTTTCTTTGAAAAGATAAAAAAAATTGTCAAGCTATTAGACAAATTGACAAAAGAAAAACAGATGAGGACACAAATAACCCAAATAAGAAATGAAATGGGGGACACTACAACAGATTCAACTGAAATAGAGAGGATCATAACAGAGTGCTATGAAAAACTATACTCCAACAAATTTGAAAACATAGAAGAAATGGACAAATTTCTAGAAGCACACTACCTACCTAAAATAACACAAACTGAAGTCAATATCTGAACAGACCCATAACAACAGAAGAGACTGAAAAAGACAATTTAAAAAACTCCCAACAAAAAAAAAGCCCTGACCCAGATGGCTGCACTGGAGAATTCTACCAAACATTCAGAGCAGAGATCACATCTGTATTACTCAAACTCCTTCAGAACACAGAAAAGTATAGGATGATCCCAAGTTCATTCTATGAAGCCAACATAACCCTGAAACCAAAACCAGGCAATGATGCTACAAAAAAAAAAGAGGGAAAATTACAGACTAGTATCTCTCATGAATATAGATGCAAAAATTCTCAACAAAATTCTAGCCAAAAAAATTTAGTATCATATAAAAAAAAAAACTACCAAGTGGGATTCATACCAGTTGTGCAAGGATGGTTCAACATTAAAAAATCAATCAATGTAATCCACCACATAAATAAAACAAAAGAATCACGTGATCATTTATATCAGTACAGAAAATACATTTAATAAAGTCCAATACACATTCCTGATAAAAACTCTCAATAAACTAGGTTTTGAAGGGAAATTCCTCAACATAATAAAGGGCATCTATACAAAACCAACAGTGAACATCATTCTCAGTGGAGACAGAGTGAACACACTCCCCCTGAGAACAGGTGCAAGATAAGGATGTGATTTATCACCACTCCTATTTAACATTGTGCTGGAAGTACTAGCTAGAGCAATAAGGCAAGAAAAAGAAATAAGGACATCCAAATTGGTAAAGAAGAAGTAAAACTACCCCTACTTGCTGGTGATGTAATACTATACATAGAGAATCCAAAAGACTCCATAAGAAAACTACTCGAACTAATAGAAAGATTCAACAGAGTTGAAGGATGCAAGATAAACATACAAAAAATCAGTTGGATTCCTATACACTAATAAAGAGAACTGCAAAAAAAGAAACCAGGAAAACAATACCATTTATAATAGCCCCTAAGAAAATAAAATACTTAGGAATAAATCTAACCAGGGCTATAAAAACCTATACAAAGAAAACTACAAAACACTACTGTAAGAAACCAAACGAGACCTACAAAAATGGAAAAACATACCATACTCATGGATAGGTAGGCTCAGCATTGTGAAAATATCAATTCTACCTAAAGCAATCAACAAATACAATGTAATCCAGCTCTAAATTCCAACAGCATTCATTCTTTAACCAGGTGTAAAAACTAATCATTAACTTCATATGCAAAGGGAAAAGGCCCTGGATAAGTAAAGCACTACTGAATAAAAAGAATAAAGTAGGACAACAAGCACTACCTGACCTCAGAACCTACTATACAGCTACAGTAGTCAGAACAGCCTGGTACTGGTACAACAGCAGACACAGCAACCGATGAAACAAAATCGAGAACCCAGATGTAAACCCAACCACCTACAGTCAACTGATCTTTGACCAAGGCCCAAAGTCCATTAAATGGGGAAAAGACAATTTTTTAACAAATAGTGCTGCCAAGACTGGATGTCCATCCATAAAATAAATAAATAAATAAAACGGGACCCATGCCTCACACTATACACAAAAACTAATTCAAAATGGACCAAAGACCTAAAGATAAAACAAAAAAATATATAGATCATAGAAGAAAAAATAGGGTCAACTCTATACTGGGGATGTCAGCACAACTTGACCCAGGCAAGGTCATGGAAGCTTCATTGACACATGCAAACTCAATGAGGGGCTGAATTACTGGGCTGAAGGCTAGGGACCATGGTCCCAGGGGACATCTAGCTCAACTGGCATAACATAGTTTATAAAGAAAATGTTCTACATCCTACTTTGATGAGTAGCTTCTGGGATCTTAAAAGCTTGTGAGTAGCCATCTAAGATACTCCACTAGCTACAACCTGTCTGGTGCAAGGGAGAATGAAGAAAACCAAAGACACAAGGGAAAGATTTATTGAAATGACTAATGGACCACAACTACCACAGCCTCCACCAGATTGAGTCCAGCACAACTAAATGGGGCCCAGCTCCCAGCACTGACTGCCCTGGCAGGGATCACAATAGAGGGTCCCAGACAGAGCTAGAGAAAAACGTAGAACAAAATTCAAACTCACAAAATAAGACCAGACTTACTGGTTTAAAGGAGACTGGAGATACCCTGAGGGTACAGCCCCAGACACCCTTTTAACTCAGTACTGAAGTCACTCCTGAGGTTCACCCTTCAGCCAAAAATTAGACAGGCCCATAAAACAAACAATAAGACACGTAGCTCAACCACATATACAATACTAAATGGGCACACCAGCCCAGGGGCAAGGACAAGAAGGTAGGAGGAGGCAGGAAAGTTGGATAAATGGAAATGAGGAACCCAAGGCAGAGAAGGTTAGAGTGTTGACACATCACGGGGTTGGCAAATGTCATAGATTGAACTGTGTCTTCCCAAAATATCTGTCAAATTGACTAGATCATGATCCCCAGTATTGTATGATTGTCTACCATTTTGTCATCTAATGTGATTTCCCTATGTGATATATTTCCAAAATATCACTATGATGTTAACGAGATGCACTATTATCAGTTATATTGATGAGATCTACAAGATTAGGTAATGTCTCTTTTGAGATATAAAAGAGAGAAGCAAGCAGAAAGACATGGGGATTTCATCCAACCAAGAAAACAGCTCCTGGAGCAGAGCATGTTCTTAGGACCCGAGGTTCTTGCACTGAGAAGAAGCTCCTTGGACAGGAGAAGATTGATGACAAAGGACCTTTTTCCAGAGCTGATAGAAAGAAAAAGCTTTCTTCTGGAAATGATGCCCTGAATTTGGACTTGTAGTCTACTAGACTGCAAAAGGATAAATTTCTCTTTGTTAAAGCGATCTGTTTATGGTATTTCTGTTATAGCAGCAGTAGATGACTAAGACAGCAACCAATGTCACAAAACAATACATGTATTAATTGCTTATTGAGAAACTAACTTGCTCTGTAACCCTTCATCTAAAGCACAATAAAATAAAGAAGGTCAGTGAATTCCAAACAAGATAAATACACAGAAAATCACACCCAGGCGCTTCATTGTCAAACTGCTGAAAACCAGTGATAAAGAGCAGAACTTAAAAAGCAGCAAGACAAATGTACAGAGACCAGAGTTCATTAGTGGTTACAATGGGTGGGAGGGAAAGTGAAAGGGGCACTGAGTTTCTGTCAATGGTGGTGGCATAATTTGGAAAAGGAGAGTGGTGATGGCTGCACAACATGATGAACATAATGTCACTGATTTACAAGTGAAAAAATAGTTCAATTAGCAAATGTTTTGTTATGTGTATTTTTTCACCAGAATGAATAATCTATGTTAATACGTAAAAAAAAAATATATATTAGAAGAAATAATGACTGAAAACTCCCCAAATTTGGTAAAAGATATTAATCTACTAATCCAAGTACTCAAAAACTCCAAGAAGGATAAACACAAAGGTTATCCATGGCTTCAGATGCAATTACTCATCTGAAGCCATGGAATCCAGAAGACAGTTGGATGACATTTAAAGTGCTGAAAGAAAAAAAAAAAACTGCCTAACAAGAATTCTATATGCAGCAATATCATCCTTCCAAAATGAAGGAGAATTAAAACATTCCCTGATAAACAAAATCTAAGTGAGTTCATCGCTAGGATACCTGCCTACAAAAAAAGCTAAAGGGAGTCTTTCAGTTGAAAAGACTAGTGTATGGACACTAGTTGGCAACTCAGGGCTATACAAAGAAATAAAGATCACTGAAAGGCAAGTACACAGGCGAATACAACAGCTAGTATGATTGTATTTTTGACTTCTAATGCCTCTGTTTTTTGTTTTTAAATTCTATATGATTTAAAAGGAACACATAAAGCAATAATTTGCTATCTATGGTGATGGGCTTACAATGTGAGTTGTAACAACAACAGCCTAAAGCACCAGTGGCAAAGCTGTATGGGGCGGAGTTTGCATATATAATGGAAGACTTGATTAATGTTATAAACCAACAGGACCTGACACATGTAGAAATCACTCCACCCCAAAAGAGCTGAATATATATTTTTTCTCAAGTGGCTATGGAACATTCTCCAGTATATACCATATGTTAGAGCCCAAAACAAATCTTAATAAATTTAAACAGATGAAAATCAGACAAAACACCTTCTTTTGACCACAAAGAGATTAAACTAGAAATCAATTTTTTAAAAACTTGAAAATTCACGTGTTCATGGTGTAGAATCACTTCACTGAAAAAGCAAGTTGGTCTTTTGGTCCTGGTTCCAAAGCCCACCAGTAGTTGACCTTTACTGGGATTGGCTTGTGGGCCCCACCTGATCTTATCTTTACTGGAATTGGCTGGGAGGGTCCTACTCTGTAGTTGACCTTTATGTGGATTGGCTGGGGGGGCTACCTGGCGACTGACAAAAGCCTTCGAACACAGAGGCTCAGGTGGGGCTTTCTGATTGATGAGAGCCAGGAAAGGAGTGCACCCTTGGACACCAGTGTGCTGCATTATGACCCTCCCAGACAGAGTAAACTTGTCACAGTGGTGGAGGTAGCAGCTGCAACACTACCAGAAGATGCGGAGGCAACTAGTAGGCCATGACAAGAGAGTGTAAAGACTGAACCCCAGCTGAGAGATGAGAGGAACCATCAACAGATGAGACCAATAGCTGAACCTGCCAAGTGAACTCACTGAGCTTTCTGTATGAAAATTTTCTAATGGGTGAGAATGAACGTTAGTTTTCAGAAAGGGCAAGTAGGCCTCATTTGAGACTAAGTGGGTCTCCTTTTAGATATTGAGTTCCATGCTGGAATTCCTCCTGAACCTTGTCCTTTGCATATCTTTGTTTCTGTTTATGTCCTTCTCTGTTATTAAGATTGTTATCACAGTTATGTTGTTTCCATGAGTTCTCTGTGACAGTTCTAATGAATCATTGAACCCAGTAGAGAAAGAGTGCCATGGGAAGAATGGCTGGTGTCAGAAAACACACTCTTAAACAACTAATGGGTCAAAAAAGAAATCACAAGAGAAGTTAGAAACTGCTATGAGACAAACGAAAAAGAAAATACAACATACCAAAAGTTATGGCATTTTGTTAAAATGTGCCTAGAGAGAAATGTATAACTGTTAACACCTACATTAATTAAGCGGAAAGATATCAAATCAATAACCTAGCTTTAAATCTTAAAGAACTAGGAGAAAAAAAGAAAACTAAACCCAAAGCCAGCAGAAGGAAAAAATTAATAAAAATAGAGTGGAGAAAATGAAATAAATACTAGAAAAATAATTTTAAAAATCAAGATAACTCAAAGTTGGTTCTTTGAAAATATTAACAAAATTGACAAACCTTTAGCTAGGCTGTCCAAAGAAGAGAGAAGATGCAAGTAACTAAAATCAGAAGTGAGAGTAGTGATGTTACTACTGACCTTAAAGGAAAAAAAAGAGTTATAAAAGAATACTATATAACTATTATTCAAATTAACACACCAACCACTAAGGCCAAAGATGAAGATTTTTACCAGCTTTTGTGGTCTGAAATTGATTGAACATGCAATCAGGATGCCTTGGTAATTAATGGTGATTGGAATGGGAAAATTGGAAACGAAGAAGAATCAGTAGTTGGAAAATAGGGCCTTGGTGATAGAAATGATGCTGGAGATCACATGATAGAATTTAGCAAGTTCAACAGCTTCTTCATTGCAAATACCTTTTTTCAACAACATAAACAGCAACCGTACACGTGGACCTCACCAGATGGACTACACAGGAACCAAATTGACTACATCTGTGGAAAGAGAGACTGGTAAAGCTCAATATCATCAGTCAGAACAAGGCCAGGGGCTGACTGTGGAATAGACCAACAATTACTCACATGCGAGTTTAAGTTGAACTGAAGAAAATTAGAACAAGTCCACGAGATCCAAATATGACCTTGAGTACATCCCACCTAAGTTTAGAGATCATCTCAGGAATGGATTTGACGCATTGAACACTACTGATCAAAGACCAGACGAGTTGTGGAATGACATCAAGGACATCATACATGAACAAAGCAAGAGGTCATTAAAGAGACAGGAAAGAAAGAAAAGAACAAAATAGATGTCAGAAGACTCTGAAGTTGCTCTTGAAAGTGGAGTAGCTAAAGAAAAAGGAAGAAATGATGAAGATTTCAAAGGGGAGCTCAAGAAGACAAAGTAAATTACTATAATGACATGTACAAAGGCCTGGAGTTAGAAAATCAAAAGGGAAGACACTCCAGGCATTTCTCAAGCTTAAAGAACTGAAGAAAAAATTCAAGCCCAAGCTGCAATACTGAAGGACTCTACAGGGAAAATATTAAAATATACAGGAAGCATCAAAAGAAGATGGAAGGAATACACAGAGTCCCTACACCAAAAAGAATTGGTTGATATTCAACCATTTCAGGAGGTGACATGGGATCAGGAACTGATGCCCAAGCTGCACTGAAGGGCATTGGGAAGAACAAGGCTCCAGGAATTGACAGGATACCAATTGAGATGTTTCAACAAATGAATACCGTAATGGAAGTGCTCATTCTTCTATGCCGAGAGATTTGGAAGACAGATACCTGGCCAACTGACTGAAGATATCCGTATTTATGCCTGTTCTCAAGAAAGGCGATCCAACCAAATGTGGAAATTATCAAACAATATCATCAATATCATACGTAAGTAAAATTTTGCTGAAGATCATTCAAAAGCATCTGCAGTGGGTCATCGACAAGGAACTGCCAAAAATTCAAGCCGGATTCAGAAGAGGATGTGGAACCAGCGATGTCATAGCTGATGTCAAATGAATCCTGGCTGAAAGCAGAGAATACCACAAAGAGGTTTACCTGTGTTTTATTGACTATGCAAAGGCATTCGACTGTGTGGATCATAACAAATTATGGATCACATTGTGAAGAATGGGAATTCTAGAACACTTAATTGTGCTCATGAGGAAACTATACACAGATCAAGAGGCAGCTGTCCAAACAGAACAAGGGGATACTGCGTGTTTTACAGTCAGGAAAGGTGTGGGTCAGAGTTGTACCCTTTCACCATATTTATTCAATCTGTATGCTGAGCAAATAATTGGAGAAGCTGTACTATATGAAGAAGAACAGGGCATCAGGATTGGAGGAAGACTTATTAATAACCTGTGATATGCAGATGACACAACCTTGCTTGCTCAAAGTGAAGAAGACTTGAAGCACTCACTGATGATGATCTAACATCACAGCCCTCCGTGTGGATTACATATACCTCAACATAAAGAAAACAAAAATTCTCACACCTGGACACATACACAGAGAGAGAGTGTAAACAGACAAAGAGGCAACAGAAACGTTTTGTTAAGGAAGGTTTAAGTTAACCTTATTAAACAGAGAATGAACTAAAAAAAAAAAACAAAACTCGTTGCCATCGAGTTGATGCCAACTCAGAGCTATCCTATACAGGACAGAGTGGAACTGCCCCACTGGGTTTCCAAAGAGCGCCTGGTGGATTCAAACTGCAGACCTTTTGGTTAGCAGCTATAGCTCTTAACTACTATGCTACCAGGGTTTCCAAAGAACAAATAGATCAGCTTTATTGATAACATTTGTTGAACACTCAATGGTTGGCCATATAAATAATTATAAAAATAATAATAGGAATGCTATCATGAAATTAATAGACTACATGCTAAAAAAATGTATTTATTTTAGTTCGTGACTTCTGCTATTTCCATTTTATAGGTGAGGAAAGTTAGCTTGAAGAGTTTAAATAGCTTGTCCATAGTTACAGAAGGATCATCTAATGACAAAGTCTAGACTGTCACCAGTAATATGAAACCTAATTTCTTTATCTTAGGCTATCTGTTTCAAGAGTGAGGTACCAAATACAGGAAACCCAGGCGGCATAGTGATTAATTAAGAGCTATGGCTGCTAACCAAAAGGTCAGCAGTTTGAATCCACCAGGCATTTCTTGGAAACCCTATGGGGCAGTTCTACTCTGTCCTGTAGGGTCTCTAAGAGCTGTAATTGACTCCGTGGCAAAGGGCAACGGGTTTTCCAAACATAAGCACTGATTAAAATCAAGTCTAAATGACTCATCCTGATTCTTAAATCTCCAAACAATTTTAAATGATTTAGTATTCTGCTAGATGATGGGGAACAAAAATGACCATAAAATATATCTTCTGACTCTCAGTGCATAAAATATATAAAAAGCATAGTTGTGAATACTCTAGCAAATGTCTCATTCTAAACTGATTTCCTCACTGATGATAGGGAATACGTACAGGAAAACATAAACTAATTTAATGGTGAATATTTTTATTAGTAAAACGGAGCGCCGGTGGCGCAGTGGATAAGAGCTACAATAGCTAACCAAAAATCATCATCAGTTCTAATCTACCAGCCGCTCCTTGGAAACACTGTGGGATAGTTCTACACTGTCCTATAGAATCGCTATGAGTCAGAATCTACTTGACGGCAAAGAATTTCTTTCTTTTTTTTTTTTATTAATTAGCAAAATTCCAACATAGAAATGTATATTCATTGCAGAGGTAAGCATGGAATTTATAAAAAGTAATTATTTTCTGAACAGTCAATGCTGGAATGAGTGTAGAATAATTCCCTTTCATAGCAACAAGTAAAATTGAAAATGTATTGTTTATAGAGTGAAGGAATCATTGTGATACCAATGCTATTTGCATCTCTGAAAATCCACATAGTAGGAACCACTGTTCATCTATTGATGTATAGTAACTCTGTATGAGTGGGAAACCCTGGTGGCATAGTGGTTAAGTACTACAGCTGCTAACCAAGAGGTCAGTGGTTCAAATCCACCAGGCACTCCTTGGAAACTCTATGGGGCAGTTCTACTCTGTCCTATAGGGTAGCTATGAGTCAGAATTGACTCGACGGCAGTGGGTGGGTGGGTCTGTAGGATTGATTCTATTTTACAGCTGATGGATATTTGGTATTTTTCAATTTGGGTTTATTATTCATACTGCACATATAACAATTTTAATTCAGGTGTTTTGGTGCATATACCTGGGAGTAAAATTCCTGAATAATATAATATGCATATACTAAACAGTAGTAGGTACACTGCTTAGCAGTTTCCAAAGTGAATAAACCAGTTTAGGATCCCACCAGCCATGTACAATAATGCCATCTGCTCACATTTTTGCCAACAGTTGGAATTATCAGCCTGTCTTACTTTATATACTCTGGTAAATGTATACTGTATTTTTACACAAATAAAGCACAGCTTTTTTTTTTCCTATGTTAGTTTGCCAGCCATGCTCTCCACCCCCCATGAGGTATTTTTATAAGTGCTGCTGTGCCTTTTATTTTTTTACATGTTGCTGTGAAAAAAAGAAAAATGAGTATAGCATGCTTTCAGCACTACCTGGCAGGAAGTGCCTGTTGAACATTTTAGGACGTTTTTCTATTAGGTTATCTGTCTTTCTTTTCTATATTTGCAGGTATTTTTAATATACTCTAGTTTAGCCTTTGAAGTTATAAGTATTCTAAACATCTTCTTCCACTCTATGGTTTGCACTTCCACTTTCTTAATGATATCCTGAAGGAGGCTGGGTGGCCCAAGGGGTTTACGATCAGCTGCTAATCTAAAAGTTGGCAGTTTCCAAAAAGAAAGACCAGACTTGCTGTCCTGAGAGAGTCTGGAGAAATCCTGAGGGTATGGCCCCCAGACACCCTTTCAGCTCAATAATGAAGTCACTCCTGTGGTTCACCCTTCAGGCAAAGAGTGAACAGGCCCATAAAATGAAACGGGACTAAAGGGGCACACCAGCCCTGGGGCAAGGACTAGATGGCAGGAAGGGACAGGAAAGCTGGTAATAGGGAACCCAAGGTTGAGAAAGGAGGGTGTTGACGTGTCGCGAGATTGTTAACCAATGTCATAAAACAATATGTGTACTGTTTGATGAGAAACTAGTTTGTTCTGTAAACCTTCATCTAAAGGACAAATATATATATATATAGCTTAAAAAATAAAGGTTGACAGTTTCAACTCATTCAACAGCTTCATGGAAGAAAGGCCTGTCGAACTGTTTCCATAAAGTTGCCACGAGTTGGGAGCCAACTTAGCAACAGCTAACAACAACAACAATGATGTCTTGTGATTAACAGAAGTTTCTAATATTAATGAAGTCCAATTTGTCAATCTTTTCCTTTATGGCTAGTGCTATTTATGCCGCGCTTAAAAAATTAAAAAAAACAAACTTTTCAACCCCAAGAAAATGAAGATATTCTCCAATGTCATTTTCCAGATGGCTTATTGTTTTACAGTCCACATTTATATCTACATGGAAGTAATTTTTGAGATATACATTAATGTTAATTTTACATGGATATCCAATTGAAAAATATCAATTATTTTGTATGTTATTAAAAGGCTGCTTTTTTCCCTCTTCTCTTAGTGAAGTGCCAAATTGCTATATATCTAGAGTCCAGACTCATGTGGGTCTATATCTGGATTCTCTATGGTGTTTTATTATTCTCTTTGTCTATTCTTACATCAATAACACATTGTCTTAATTGCTGTTTCTTTATAATGAATCTCCATTTTAAGTATTGCAAGTCATCCAACTTCGTTCAAGAGGGGAAATTACAGGCCCATACTTTCATGGATATAATGCAAAAATCCTAAGTTAGTTATTAGAGGTTTGAATCTAGCAATATAGCAACAAAAAAATAGATCATGACCAAGGTGATTTCATTCAAGTGCAAGATTGTTTTAAGGTTGCAAATTCAATCGATGCAATATCTTTATTAGCAAAGTAAAGGGGAAAATCATTTCAATAGATGCACAAAAAGCTTTGATAAAATACAGTATCCATTCACAATAAGATAAAAACACACAGCATATTAGCAATAGAAGGGAACTTCCTTCATCTGATAAAGAGTATTTATAAATTTCCTGCAATAAATATTATCCTTGAAATTTTGGACAAGATTACCACTTATGCATTACAGTAACCAACACAATCTTGAGGAACAAACGTGTTTAATGAAAATTGCTCAGGGTTATTATTGACATGCAGTCCTGAGGTGGTACAAATGGTTAACACACTGGGCTGCTAACCAAAACGTTGGAGGCTTGAGTCCACCCAGAGGCACCTTGGAAGAAAGGCCTGGCTCTTTACTTCCAAAAAATCAGCCATTGAAAATCCTATGGAGCACAGTTCTCTCTGGCACGTACAGAGTCTCCATGAGTCAGAATTGACTTGACGACAACTTTTTTTTTTTTTTTGTAGTGTCCATATGTAAATTGGAATCAACTTGATGGCAATGGGTTTGGTTTTTTGGTTATATGTAAGAGATGGAACCCCAAAATACTGGTCCATACATGCACAAGGAAGGAGCCCTGGCAGTACAGTGGTTAAGAGCTCGACTGGTAACTGAAAGGTCAGAGGTTTGAACATACCCAGAGGCTCTGGGGAAGAAAAGACCTGACGATCTGCTCCGTAAAGATTACAGCCTTGGAAACCTATAAGGCAGTTCTACTCTGTCATATAGGGTCACACTGTGTCAGAATCAACTTGATGGCACACAACAAGAATATGCATTCATGGGTGACATTCAAAATATAGCCACTCCTTGGAAACCCTATGGGACAGTTCTACTCTGTCCTGTAGGATCACTATGAGTCGGAATCAACTCTATGGCAACGGGGTTTGGATTTTGGCATCCCTTATGCAGTGAAAAATCACAATGGACCCCCCAATCAGAACAGACACTGCACAATAGACTTTGTCTTTGTGTATTCGTTGAATACCAGGTCTGCAAATAGCAGTTGAACTAACTCATTTTTCTCTTTAATTCTATCAAACAACTTAGCTAACTCAGTCTAATGATAACTAACAACTCCTTTCACTTGAACATTGACTTTCATTCCAATAAAGATAGAATCCAGAAATCAGGGTATTTGGAAAACCTAGAGTTAATCACAAAATCTGCTTCCCACTACGTTTCAACTGCAAATACTCCAAAATACGAGTGCTTGAAGAAAGATGGATACTAAAGTTCCCCTAGAGAGGAGTTGGGCCTGTGATGTTTGTAATATTTGAAATCTAATTTCATCTTCTGTATAGGTTTCTGAAATACTGTACAAATATATATATATAAAATGGACAAAACAAGGAAATTAATTTTTTTCACAGTATCAAAATACTAAAGTTTTGGGATAGAGCATGAAAAGTTGGTTGTGTAAATATTACTCAGAAGAAGATAGGCATTTGATCACATCTTCAAGCAGCCCATTTCCCGTACTCTTTGGGAAGACATGAACTATACATATACTGCCAAAACATATCTAGAAAGAACGAATGTATGTCACCATTGATAAAATGACCTATTTATTACATTCTTTGAGGGTGGATGCTTTTTTCTGTTTTCTACTGTAAATTCACGTGTGTGATTGTTCAATTTATTCTTTCTCCTCTATTCCCAATATGAACATCAGAATCTGTTCAAGAAGGTAAGAAAATAAATGATTAAATTTTAGTAAGATGAGGATGATCTTTTATACACTTGGATTATGTTTATAGTACATGCAAGAGACTCTGAATTGTGTCAAGTCCAGATACCTTTTCCTAGAGGTAGGCCTTTCATCCAGAAATTATCATATAATAATGTAGAGTCTGTAAAACAAAGGGTACTGGGGATATCTATCCTGGTATCCCAATACCCTGTTTTTGCATATTCTATATTATTGTATGATGGTTGCTGGATGGAATGAGGAGCCCTGGTGGCACACCCTGGTAGCAAAATGTTTAAGGGCTCAGCTGCTAACCGAAAGATTGGTGGTTTGAACACGCCAGTGGCTCCAAGGAAGAAAAGACCTGGCAATCTACTTCCATAAAAATTACAGCCTAGGAAACTCTATCAGGCAGTTATATAGGATTATATAGGGTTGCTATGAATTATAATTGACTCAACAGCACAAAACATCAACAACATTCTGTGTATAGAAAAAGAAAACTATGATTTCTTACCTTTCAGTTTAGTTACAATTGCTATTCTTCCAATTGCCCTGCCAAGAATAGCTATTATAATGCTGATAAAAATGATTCGGCACCAAAAAGAAATATATACATACTGATTAGGTGACAAAATGTTTTTAGACCAAAGGTCATTACTGAGAAACATATACATTCTCCATATGCTAGCCATGAGGGAAAACCTCTGTAGAATTAGATGTAGAGTTAGAGACACATTCTAAAAGAGGCTGCTAGAAGGATTAGATAAGTAGATAAACAAGGAGCGGCATTACACAGAGCTGTTTTTATGTGCAATCCTAGTTCTCCAGAACAGTATAGATAACCACAGCAGGCACCTGACCCTCTGAGAATGTCCCATCCCAATAGCGGTTAAATAAGATTAGACACACAACAGTTATAGTGACAACATCAAAAAAAAAAAGAATATGCAAATAGGGAATGAAGTGACTTCTTAATTGTCTATGGGTGCTTTCTGCTAATTTTGTGACATAATTTAGTCATATCAACTTTCTCCTTTTTAACAAACCTCAGGATAATTATGTTAACCATTAGTTTTAATAAAAAGTCATATTTGGTTATAAATTTAAAAACTTCATTAGAAAAGACAGCATATATTAACAAAAAATGTAATATTTTACTAAAATCTATAAAAATTCATTATCTGTTTTTAGAACTCTGTTTCATTACTTGTGGAATCCCTGGGTGGTGCTAACCAATAGTTTGGAGGTTTGTGTCCATCCAGATGCACCTCAGAAGAAAGACCTGGGGATCTACTTCTGAAAAATCAGCCATCAAAAACTCTGGAGCACAGTTCTGCTGACACACATGGAGTCTCCATGAGTGGGAATTGACTTGAGGGCAACTGTTTTATTTTTTATTTTTCATTACTTTTGGGGGAGAATAATCAATCTTTTACTTTCTAAGAAAGGTATAGGTGAAAATAGTTACAATCAGGCACAATTAATTTGAGTGGGAGAGGGGAGAGAACAAAGGGAGTTAACAAAAGACGTTCTGAAAGATAAGAAGGTAGAATGTGAACTGTGAGAAGACTACATGCTCCTAAGCTATGTTCCATCCTTGATCTTGTTCTCTCCCTAGTAGCTTTTTTACTGCTCCCTTAACATCCTTGTTTCTCAGGGTATAGATAAGAGGGTTGAGCATTGGAGTTATAAGTCCATAGAAGAGTGCAAGAAGCTTCCCCTTCAATTTGGCTGAGCTACTCTTGGGTGCCATATATGCATAACCACTAATGGCTGAGCCATAGAACATAATCACCACCAACAGATGAGACCCACATGTGTTGAAGGCCTTCTTTCGACCCTCAGAGGTCTGGATCCTTACTACAGCTCTGACAATATTGATGTAGGAAAATAGAATTAATCCAACTGGGATAACTTTTATCACTACCACAGCTGCATACATCTCCACTTCATTGACCCACGTATCAACACATGATAATTGAAGCATAGCAGGAACCTCACAGAAGAAATTCTCTACCCGATATTGACCACAGCGAGGTAACAAGAAAGTTAACACTGTCTGCACCAAAGAGTTGCTGAAACCTGTTACCCAAGCCACTGCTGCCAGTTGTTGGCATAGCCGAGAATGCATGATAACTGTGTAATGGAGAGGTTGGCATGTAGCTACGTAACGATCAAAGGCCATTACCGAGAGAAGTACACATTCAGTGGATCCTAGACCAAGAAAGATGAAAAGTTGAGCTATGCAGCCCACGTAGCTGATGTTTCTCCAGTGGCTCTGGATATTTACCAGCATTTGGGGGACAGTTGAAGTGGTATAGCAGAGGTCCAAAAAGGAAAGTTTAGCCAGAAAGAAGTACATGGGAGTGTGGAGTCTGGGATCAAGGCGAGACAAGATTATGATGGCTGAATTCCCAAGGAGGGTCATTATGTAGAAAATGGAGATAAACACAAAGAGGGTCATTTCTAGTCTGGGCCATTCCGAAAAACCCACCAGGACAAAGCCAGTGGGGCGATGGAAGGTGTTGTTGAATCTTCTCATTGCAGTGACACTACTTGCTGGGAACACCAAGGTCAGAATTTTGGAAGTCTAGTTATCCTGTGCTTATAATTTAACGTTGGCTCATGAACCCGTGTTCAACAGAGGAACTGGTTAGGGGATGCTGAGACAAATCAAATTGGCAATGAATTTTCTTTTATTGCCTCACTTTGAGAAACGAACAGTAACAATTATATATCTGTATTTTGAAAACTGTATCTAAGAGTTCCATTTAGTAAACTCAGAGTTCACAAAGTGAAGAGGTATTAGAAAAATTAAGATAGTAAAGAGTTTGTTATAAAAAGGTGTTGGATCTGATAAGATTGAAAAAAAACGATACTTCATTGGAGCATCATTAAATCTCTAATTTACTCAATATGGTTTCTAACTTAACTTCATTCAACACACTTCACTGCCTGTCTGCTTTTTAGTGCATTTCTATTACAGCACATGGAAATTAAAAAAAAAAAATAGTCATTGCCAATAAGGGGATTCCAATGCACAGTGACTCTGTAGGACAGAGTGGAACTGTGGAAGAAGACCGCCACACCTTTCTCCGTCTGATCGGCTGCTGGGTTTGAACCACCAACCTTTTGGTTAGCGATTGAGAGCTTAACCACTGCACCACCAGGGTTCCTTAGGTGGAAATTACCGTCTATGAAAGGCACTATCAGTAAAAAAAATCAGTAAGAGAAGGTAAATTGCATATTTCTCCTTTCTGCTTACTGTTCTTAAATTAATATGGATAAAATTCCAAGGACCCAATGCAGTAATTTCATAGAGTTTATTTATTATAATATCTAGCTAAGGAAGGTGCCTGGGTGGCACAGTTTACACTTTACTGCTAACCTAAAGGTTGGTGGTTCAAACCCACTCAGCAGTATCACGAGAGAAAAGGCCTGGTGATCTGCTTCCATTAAGATTACAACCAAGCAGTTCTACTCTGTAACATATGGGGTCATCATGAATCAGAATGGACTCAATGGCAACTAACGACAACAATTAGGTATCAACATAGCTAGGATGAATAGCACAAATATTTTTACTTACATCGTTTATGTCAAAAATATTTATATCAATATATTTATATCCAATAACATGAACCACAAGAATGTTTATAATTTCTACAGTGATCTCACCATTTATTTCATTTGACCACACCTCCAGGTAGAAAAATGTTCAAAACGGGCTTTCTTGTAATAAAGCTTCAGTATAATATAGTGTTCTGTTTCCTGAAAAAACACACCTGCACTTGGATTTTATGTATCAAAATGGAAAAATCTGTGAAAAACATTAAACAAATTCTCTGGTGTGAGCCCTGGTGGTGACAATTGCCAAATATGTAATAATACACACACGCATACACACTCTGGCTATGTGCTTCATTTTCCTCATCTGTAAAACAAATATATAATATATAATTCAAGTGATAATGTTTGTATTCAAACATTGAACTATGTATGTCACACAAACGTATTAGTATTAAAATAACAATTACGGAAACAATCATTTGTGGAATGATTCTACAAGTAAAGGGCTTTTATAAGCATTTTACATCTAGCATCTCATTTAATTCTCACACATTCACTAGTCATATTCATTTTATAGACAGTGACCCTGAGTTACAGAAGGCTGAATAGTTTCCCTACAGTCACACAGCCAGTGAATGCAGAACAAGCATGCTCCTGAGCCGCCTCAGAGAAAACCCTGGGCTCCTAAACACTATATTGTACGTGGCCATTAGAATTAATGAGTAAACCTGGGTTCACTTAGCAACTTATTTCCTTTATAACATTTTATATTAGTTTTTAAAAATCCAAAATCTGTCATCTCCAAATATCTGTAAGCTAGAATTCAAGGTCAATCTTTTGTTTGAATTTACAAATGACCAAGTAGAATTATGCCCTGGGAAGAACAGTGAGCTGGTTTCTAGCCAGCACAATGAAACAATAAAATGAAATAAAAAGTCAAAATGGAAAGAATGAACCATATTAGCACAACTTACAGATAATTACTGTCCTGAGATCCAATTATTTAAAAATCTTATTAAAATTGACTTCATAAAGTGAACAGTTGCTAAATATACAATGTCAAAAGATTACTATATAAACATGAATGAAATCTTTCATACCAAAAAAATTTAAACACCTCCAAGAATTGAAAAGAATAAAGGAAATGCTATTTTTTTAATGATAAAAATAAAAATATTCTTTTTTCTGGCAATTTCTCCTTAAGCAAATATCCTGGATATATAATCCATAGTACAAATAACTATTAATTGATAGGTGACATGAAAAAATTTTAAGTTTAATTCCTTTAGGTTAATGTATAGTCCTGCTACAGCTTATACTGCTCCCATGTATACATCATTCACCATTCATATTGCGATTTGACACAAATTTGAGAATAATTTTTTGTGGAAAAAGAGGTCGTTCTATAGCATATGGAAACGTATATGCATAGGTAGTAATTTGGACAGCATAGGAGAACTTCCAGACCTAAGAAGGCGTCATGAATTGTAGCAAGGCAATGAAAGTAGAAATAACAGGTCACCAAAGCCAGATTTCACCTAATTCAAAATTATTCCATGACCAGCTCTAACTTCCATCTCTTCAAAGGATAATATTCACTATTCCTTTTGGAAAAAAAAAAAAAAAACATTCTGGTGTTAATGAGGTTTTCTGGAAAGAATACTGTTAAGAACGGCTTTTATTAGTACTCATCAGACATGGAAGGGACTGAACAATGGGCTGGAGAGAGATGCTGATGAAGAGTGAGCTACTTGTATCAGGTGGACGCTTGATACTGTATTGGCATCTCCTGTCTGGAGGGGAGATGAGAGAGGAGAGAGGGTTAGAAACTAGCAAAAGGGTCACGAAAGGAGAGACTGGAAGAAGGGAGCGGGCTGACTAATTAGGGGGAGAGTAAATGGGAGTATGTAGTAAGCTTACATGTGACAGACTGACTTGATTTGTAAACTTTCACTTAAAGCACAATAAAAATTATTAAAAAAAAAAGAAGAATGGCTTTTATTACATGAAAACTAAGCATCTAACCTAGAGGTGTATTCAGAAAGTATTTTTTATATCTTACTCACCTAAACAAGTATCTCACAGCAACCATTCAAAAAGCTTTTCCTCATGTTTTCTTTAATAGTATAAAATGCCTTTTATCTTTTCTTCAGTACTATAGGACACAATTGTGAGCGAGGTGCATAATTAAATTGGTCTTGGAAACAAGTGAAACATATATCTCTTTGTACCACTTGCGCTCCCTGACTGGTATATTAACAAACTCATTGAAACATTTACATGGTGCATGTTAGGAAAAGTGAACATGTAGTACCTCTAACTCCACTAATAAACTTTTCTGGATTGAAAGTTAAATATATTTAGAAATATTTCTTGATAAATAGAAGCTTAGCCTCTTGATTATTTAAGTCACTTCTCATCCTCTAAACAGGTTTCTTATCAAATCTGCATTGGTTTGGGGGAAGAGATCTGTTCATGCTTTAGAGGAATTACCAAGCATAATTTTCCTCCTCTATCAGTTCTTCCCATAATAAATAATTACGTAAAAGGAAAAAATTACCCGGACCTAAACTCAATAGCTTATTCACTCTTGCTATTAAAGTATTTAAATAGAATTATGTTTTCCTTTTACTCTAAATAAGTTTACATTCTCAATAAATTTCTTTTTAACTCACATACCATGATTACACACGTCTCTCCTACTGTTATCTGTAGTCTCAGTCTTCATTCAACAAATTCCTTGTCAAAATGACAGTTGTCTAAACAGAATTTTCTGTCTCTAAGATCAAAATAAGCACAAAGAGTAAAAGTAACATCCCCTGTTTCAGAACTGGGGTTCCTTTTTCTTTCCAAGAAGTGTCTCCAGGGTTCTATCATGTTCCCCTTGGCATTTAGTTTTGCTTCATTTTTCCACCTGTAAGGTAATGATTTTCTCTTTATAGTTGGTCCTTCTTTGTATCTAAATCCCACCCCAATAAACTCTGCTCATCCACTATTCCATATTTGAAAGAATACTGGAGTACCTAGGGTCTCTTTGTCCTTAGCTCCACAGGGACTACAGTGACTTAAGATGGGACTTGCTAGAAATTTTGACCTTGGGAATCCAACCTCCCAGTTGCAATTAAGCAAAATCATGAACACAAAATCTTGGGCCATAGGGAAAATATGAAAAATAGCATCATAAATTGCTTACAAACCAAATGAATTCTACATAATTCTGCCATTTGACTTTCCTTCCTGTAGAATAAAACCTGAATTTCAGATCGATCTCTTCTCTAGGTCATTTTCCTGCCCTTGTTATTTATACATGGACCCTTAAGTATATTTTCAAGCTCCAAAGAAAATTTCAAATCAGTTCATAATGCTCTTTGGGCCCTTTTATTGAAATAATTATTTTTTCCAAGGAATTGACATTTCCTTGAGGGCTAGGTGAGAGTCATGGGGAAAAAAAAAAATTCCCTGGATAAAAGGATTTTGGAGTCCCTTTGGATAGCAATGTAGCTGACTTGTGAATCCTAAAAAGAATATTTAGTGTTTACTTTGTATTGGGCACTTTTTTTTTTAATCTCAGCTTAATATGAATTACATTCCCCAGAGCCTCAGCAATATAGTATGTTGTCAAACTTTTGGATTTTTTTCCAACTTGGTAATGGATGAATTGTGACTTAAATGTCATTTTATTTTGCATTTCACCCATTATGAATGAGGTTGTGAATCTTTTAAGTTTGTTTATAAGCCATTTGCCTTTTGTTGTGAAATATCTTCCCATATTTAAAGGTGCTGTTGCCCATTTCCTTATTGGGTTGTAAATCTTTTGCTTCTTGATTTCTGGGAGCTCTTTAGATATTAGGGAGGTTATTCATTTATCAATGATATGAATAGGATTTTTTTTTTTTATTGTTGTTTGTGGCTTGACCTGGATCATTACATTTTTTCCATTGAATTATAACATGCATTCATAAAAGTATAAAAATTACAAGTGTACAGCTCAATCAACTTTTACAAACTGGATACACCCCTGTGAAGCAACACAGAGTCAAGAGATGGAATATATTCACTACACGAGCAATTTACCTTGTACCTTTTCTCAGTCACCATGCCCTAAAATATAAGCACTGTGTTGTCTATTGAAATCATATTTGCTTGTTTTTGAAATTTAGATAAATGGGCTCATGTTGTGTATACTCTTTTGTGTCTGATTTCTTTTGCTCAACATTGTTTCTGTGAGAGTCAGCTATGCTATTACATATACTATTAGTTCATTCATTCTTATTACCGTATGTTTTTACATTTGTGAATATAACACATTTTTTTTTTTAACATTTGGGTAGTTCAATTTGGGGGCTATTACAGATAGTGTTGATATTGCTGCACATGTCTTTCAGTGAACAAATGCAAATATTTGGATCTGTATTTAGGAGTGAATTTGCTGATTTAAATGCTTTAGAGTATATTGTTTTCCAAAGTGTCAAAATAATCTATACTCCCACCACATGTACAAGCATTCATTTTCCCCATAGCCTCTTTATTTTGTAATGTCATTTTTTTTTACTTACACTTTCTGTTTGGTATCTCATTATGGTTTAATTTGCATTTCCCAGACGACTATGTGGATGAACAACTTTTTATATTAGCTATGTGCTTATCCTCTTTTATAAAGTATCTGTTTGAATCTTTTATTTTTTTCTATTAGGTTTTATGTCTTTGTCTTATTGATTTCTGGGAGTTATTTACAAATTCTGGATATCATTACTGGTAAAATAAATGCATTATAAATGTCTTCTCCTACTCCGTAGCTTGTCTTTTCACTCTCTTAATGCTATCTTAACTTTTGAAATGAAAAAATTAAAAATACAAAAAATATAGAGAATGGCGCAATAGACATTATGTACCCATCACACAGCTTCAACAATCATCAATAGATGGCCTATTTTGTCTCCTACAAATTAAATATTTATGCTCATCAAAAGACTTTATCAAAAGAGAACCTACAAACTAGGAAAAGGATCTCTGGGAATGACATATCTGATAAGGGTCTAATCTCTAAAATATATAAAAAACTTCAACTATTCAACAACAAAAAGAAAATCCAACTAAAAATGGGCAAAGGACATGAACAGACACTTACCAAAGAGGACATTTAAGCAGCCAACAAACACAGGAAAAGATGCTCTCGATCGTTAGCCGTTACCCATACCCGTTGCCATCGAGTCAATTTTGACTCATAGCGACCCTATAGGACAAAGTAGAACTGCCCCATAGAGTTTTCAAGGAGCACCTGGTGGATTTGAACTGCCAACTTTTGGTTAGCAGCCTTAGCACTTAATCACTATGCCACCAGGGTTTCCCATTAGCCATTAGAGAAATGCAAATCAAAACCACAATGAGATATCATCTCAGCCCAACAAAAATGGCACTGATTTAAAAAAAAAGACAAACAGAAAACAACAACGCTGGAGAGGTTGTGGGGAGATTGGAATCCTTATCCACTGCTGGTGGAATTGTAAAAGGTACAACCTTTACTGAAAATGGTATGGCACTTCCTCAAAAAGCTAGAAATAGAAAAACCTTATGATACAGCAATTCTATTCCTTGGTATATACCTGAGAGATCTGACAGTGCTGACACAAATAGACATATGCACAGTTATGTTCATTGCAGCATTTTTCACAATAGCAAAAAGACGGAAACAACCTAAGTGCTCATCAAATGATGAACAGATGAACAAATTGTGATATATACACACAATACAATGTTATACAGCTATAAAGAATAATGATGAGTTATCAAAACATCTTATAACATGGATGAACCTGGAAGACATTGTATTGAGTGAAATAAGTCAATCACAAAAGGACAAATGTTATATGATCTCACCTTTATAAAAAGACAAGAATAGGTGTACATACAGAAACCAACGTTCATTGGTGGTTATCAGGGATGGTAGGGCTAGGAGGAGGAATCACTCTCTAGACAGTAGAAACTTGTTATTTAGAGATAGGAAAGGCAGTATAAAACGTAGGTGAAGTGGTGATACTAAGAAGTATGCAAAAATAAGGCATTTTTGGTAAATGCTATAACATATACAACTTTGCAATAACAACCAAAAGATATGTGTGTGGTTACATAGTAGATATTTATGCATATATGTGTAAAGGACTGCACATGTTTAGTTGTATCTGTAGGCATACATATATACATGTATGTGTGTGCTGCATATACATTCATATATACAAAATAAAGCCCATGTGGGTACAGTTCGACATAACCAAACACATTGTGGGATTGGTTTACTGGGTCTGAAGGCTTAGGGCCATAATCTCATGGGAAAACTCAATTAACATAACACAGCTCATAAAGTTTATGTTCTACATCCTAGTTTGATGACTAGTGTCTGGGGTCTTAAAAGTTTGTGAGCAGCAATCTATGATACAATTATTGGTCTCTACTCTTCTTCTTTTTTTTTTTTTTTTTACTCTTCTGGAGTAAAAAAGAAAGAAGGAATCTAAAAGACACAAAGAAGAAACTAGTCTACAGAACTAATAGCCTACATGAACCACAGCCTCATCTATCCTGAGGCTAGAATGAGACAATGCCTGGTTACCACTACCAACCTTTCTGACCAGGAATACAATAGATGATCCTGGACAGAATGAAAGAAAAGTATAGAAAGACACTCAAATTCTCAAAAAAGTTCAGAATTACTGAACCAGTAGAAACTAGAGGAATCCCTGAGATTATCACCCTGGGATACCCTTTAAACTTTTTACTGAATCCACTCCCAGAGGCCACCTTTCAGCTAAATAATAGGCTGAATCATAAAATAAACAATATCAACCGTGAGTACTATGCTTCTTTAAAAAAAAAAAAAAATCTATATGAGACCAAACAGTCAACATTTATCCTAAAGCAAAGATGAGAAAGAAAGGCGGTGCAGGAAATCTAGATTAACAGAAATGAAACAACTAGAATGGAAATACAGTCACGTACCACATGATGTCCATTCAGGCAACATCCAACCACATATACATCCATGGTTCCATGAGATTATAATAGAGTTCAGAAATTCCAATTGAGATTGATGCAGGTCACAAAGTAGCACCTCTTTGTTATTACGAACCATTGTATGTACCTCATATTTTTTATGCAATAGGCTTTTGGGGGGTTGGTTCATAACTACAGGTTGTATGTAAGTTGGACATTCATAACCCCGGGATGCCTCTGTATAACGTGGTGTTCACACAGCATCCAAATCACGTAACATTGTATCTCACAGAATGTATTGTAGATGTTAAATGACACATGACTGTAATGAGAATGTTGACACATTTCAAAAATGTAACCAATGTCACTGAATAATATGTATAGAAATTGTCAAATTGGAACCCAATTTGCTGTGTAAACTTCCACCAAAAGCACAATAAAATATTATATAAAAAAGGATGGTCCATTTTGATTAATCTATACTCCTTACCAACTCTTCAAGAATTGTCCTGAAACTAATCCAAAATCATGTATTTCTTCTGTATTTCAATATTAATCTCTAAAACATACATAAAGGTGCTTTTAGAAAATGATAATAATATCCTTTCTGCAACATAAAAAATTAAAAATAATTTATATCTTCCAATATGAAATAATATTTGTATTTATAGTGCTTATTGATGAAAAAAGTTATTAAGTGTAATGTCCAACTTTTCAACATTTTCCCTTTTGACTGATGCTTTTTTTTGTATTATTTATGGAATCTTTCTCTACCTCGAGGCCATGGAGATATTCTCTTCTGTTTAGAGCTATTATCATTTTACCTTTCATATTTAAATTTACAATTCATTAATTATTTTTATGTGTGTTATAAAACCCATCACTGTCAAGTCTATTCCAACCCATAGTGACCGTATAGGACAGAGCAGAACCCGTACAGTTTCCAAAGCGTGGCTGGTGGATTCGAACTGCCAACCTTTTGGTTAGTAGCCATAGCTCTTAACTACTGCACCACCAGGGCAAGGGGTCAGTATTTATCTTTTAAACAGCATTTATTAGAAATACCATCCTTTCCGCACTGCACTGCGGTGTACCTTTTATCATAGATCACATGCTCAGATAATTGTATGTCTGTCTGTAGACTCTCTATTCAGTTTTACTATCATTTCACCCATACTGTGCTATCTTAAGTGTATAGCTTTAAATAAGTCTGATTTCTGGTAGTCCAGGCCCTCTAGTTTAGTTTTGATTCTTCAAGTTTACCTTTTGGTCCTTTGCACTTCCACATGAATTTTAAAATCAGTTTTATCAATATCCAAAAAAAAAGATCTTTGGAATTCTGATTGGGATTGTTTCCTAATGGAGGATCATTATCCCTTGCCCAATTTCTAAATCTGAACCAGTTCACAAACCCAGATTCTATCAATTGAAGGGAAAGACAGGTCCACAGTAAATTTATTTAGTAGTAATTCACCCAGTTTTCTCCAGTAGTATCTAGGGCCATTTACCTGAAAAACTGTACACGACGGAAACGGAAATATCCAGATCTTTGATGGGTTGTTAGATGTCTGAGCTAATTTTGATACCAGGAGACACAAACTGTCATAATGGGCTCACTGTTGTGGGAGGGGCATAAGGATCCCAAGGTTGTAAATGAAGTTCTGTCCCAAATCTATCTCACAGTTGATTTAATGGATCCACCAAAAAATATTTAAAAAAGCCTAACTGCTGTAGAGTGGATTCCAATTCATAGCGACCCTATAGGTCAGAGTAGAACTGCCCCACAGGGTTTCCAAGGGAGAAGCTGTGGGTTTGAACTGTGGACCTTTTGGTTAGTAACCAAGCACTTTAACTACTGCATCGCCAGGGCTCCTTAATGAATCCACAGACCTCCCCTACTGATCATCTCCCAATTTCCTATGCACGTAATCAGACTGGAGATACTTAGTAGCTAGCGGAACCCTAAATTTGATCCTTAACTTGTGGAGTAAGGTCTGTCGGAGTACTATAGGTCAAGTGGAAGTCTTAGAAATTGCACCCGACAACCAAGATTAAAAAAACAAAAAACCAAACTCATCATCGAGTTGATTCCAACTCATAGCAACCCTGTAAGACAGAGTAGAACTGCCCCACAGAGTTTTCAAGGGGTGTCTGCTGGATTCAAACTGCCAACCTTTTGATTAGCAGCCATAGCTCTTAACCACTACGCCACCAGGGTTTCCACAACCAAGATAGTACAGAAGTAATTCCTCACCCCAGGTAAATGATGACAATGCAATCTCAAAGACTTCAAGAATAGAAGAAAGGTAGTTACCATCATATTGACATTTATTTCATCAGTCTCATCCATGCAAAAATAAGATGGTTAGTGGTAGATAACAGTGGGCTGACTACCTCAAACTTTGCCGGGTGGTGAGCCCAAATGCAGCTACAATAATGAGTGAGTATCTTTACTAGAAGCGATCCTCTCACACTCTCACTCTTGTTTTTGGTATGGGATTATTGATTTGGTGCATGGTTCGTTTCCACTACTCTTCATAAGGAGGGTTAAAACTGTTTGCATTCATTTTTGACAGACAACAGTATACATTCATGGCTTTACCCCTACCCTCTGTCACAATATAATCTCAATAGAACTTCATTATCTGAACATTTCACAAAATACCACACTGACCAACTATATTGATGACATTGGAAGACAGGCCTGGCAATCTGTTTCCAGAAGGTCACCACCTTGAAAACCTTATGGAAAAGCTCTACTCTGCACACATGATATTGCCATGAATTGGACTTGACTGGATGTCAAGTAACAACAACTTGTTAATAATACCTGAGGAACAGGAAGTCATAATTTCTTTAGAGATACCCCGATTAGAGATATGTGTTCTCCAGATAGTGAGAAATAAATCCTTTAAGGATTCAGGATGCTGTCACATTGATGATATTTTTAGGAATTCATTCAATGAGCTGCTATTCATAAGGTTTTCACTAGCTAATTCTTTTCAGAAGTAAACTGCCAGATTCTTCTTCCCAGTATTTTCAATCGCATCGTATGCATGTGAAAGCTGGACAATGAATAAGAAAGACTGAACAAGAATTGATGCCTTTGAATTGTGGTGTTGGCGAAGAATATTAAGTATACCATGGACTGCCAAAAGATCAAACAAATCTGTCTTGGAAGCAGTACAACCAGAATGCTCTTTAGAAGCAAGGATGGCATGAGTGAGTCTTAAATAATCTGAACAAGTTGTCAGGACGGATCAGTCCCTGGAAGTGGACATCCTGCTTGATAAAAGTACAGGGTCAGTGGAAAAGAGGAAGACCCTCAATGAGATGGATTGACACAGTGGGCAGAACAATGGGCTTAAGCATAACAACAATTGTAAGGATGGTGCAGGACCCGGCAGTGTTTTGTTCTGAGGTACATAAGGTCGCTATGAGTCAGAACTGACCTGACTCAACATTCAGTGAACTCAGAGTCTGTTTATTGACAAAGGCCTGAAAATGAGCTATGGCAACAGTTCTCCACTGTGGCCATAGAAGTCAATTCCCTATTCACCATTCTTAGGAATTTTGGTTGTACAGCTCAAATTGAATCGTTGCTGCCTTTTTTTTTTTTTTCCAGTTTTGTGGACACCCTGCTCAATTAACTACCACCTAAGTTTCCCACAGATCCAACCATTCTGATTTCTGCTAAGCTCTTCTGATTTTTTGTTCCAGGCTTGCTGCTCGTTGTAGAAAATTCACCCAACATGTCTCTGTTGAATATATGTTTTCGTACAGTCTCTACCACTCTGGTACAGAATCAATCCTACTGAAATTAAGAAGCCCATTTCAATGGAATCTTTTCCAAACACTTTATTTGGCTAATTAAAAGGGTAGTATGAATTGGAACTGACTCGGAGACAACAGGTTTTGTTTCTGGAAATGTTTATCTTTTAAAAATCCTAACGCTTCCCTCACCAATATGATGGCGAAAGCAGTATCCTCTGGGCTCTCCCTTGGGCATGAAGAAAAGTGAGAGGGTCAAACATGTCAAATTTACTCCAAAATGTTCATCATCCTAGGTTTTCATATTTCTTCCTCTATAATATAATAAGTAAATCATGGCATCTCACTTTATTTAATACTTCATTTAACATAAGCCACTGATCACTTGAGATTTCCATCAACAAAATCAGCAAACTGTTATAGTCTCTCCCAGCTGTTTGAGGTAGCACATTTAATTAGAATCTCTTTTAAGTCTACCTGTATTGATAAACTTGTCTCAATCTCTATTTGACTTACCAACACATACTCTCCAGGTTTTTCTGTAATTTAAAATAGTTCCCTGTAATAAAGTACCTACTTAAGGCAAGCCTTGGGAAACAAAGTGTATGCAGTGATAGATAAATATGTTAATAATGATGAATACAAGAATTCTGGATTAGTCTGGATACTTCTGGCTGCATTGGAGAGCTAACAGCACCTTTCTTCTCTGGTAGTGTTACAGGCTGATGTGCCAAAATGCCAGTCCATGCCAGCTTCTGTGATGTTGAGAATATTTCAAATAAATCAGAGTACTATGATTCTCCAAATGAATCTTTCTTTGTATCTCAGATATCGTTATGCCTTTTATTTGGTGACATGAACCTTGACTTGCTTGAAGGCCCTGAAATATCATGTGTGGCAATACATTCAAGAGGATTCTGATTATCATGTTCATCTGCAACACCAGTTAGAGGACTTTCCTGTCTCCCTGCAGTATCCTGGAGGTATGACTTTGGTTGTGTATCAGGAGACTGACAAAAATCTTAAAACTTTCCTATTTTAAACTATAAAAATAGATCATGTCATGAGCCATTAAAAAAAAAGTCTCAATAAATCCTGAAGGATAGAAACCAGAGAAGTTCTCTGACAATAACAAAATTAAATTAGAAATAATAATAACATATCTTGGACACCCCAAAATATTTGTAAATTAAGCAAAACATTTCCAAATAATCTATTGTTTAAAGAACATATCATAACTTAATGGTGTGATAATGACAACACAACATATCGAAGCTTGTATGCAGCTAAAGCACTGCTTATAGGAAAATTTATAGCCTCAATAACTCACAATCAATGCCCTAAGCTGTCACCTTTTGAAGCTGGAAAAAGAAGAGTGAAGTAAGCCCAAAGAAAGAAAATAATTTTTAAAAACAGAGGAAATTAAAAAAAAAAATAGCAGTAAAGAAAGTCAACAAAAGTTAGTTTTTAGAAAAGACTAATAAAATTGATTAACTCCTAGCAAAACTTTTTTTTTTTTTAAATGTCTATCAGGAATGAAAGAGCGGAAACCACCAGAGGTCCTACAGACACTAAAAACGTTATAAAGGAGTCATGAACAAGTTAACCAGTTGGCACAGACTCAGCTCCAGCCCATAATGACTCCATGTGTGTCAGAGAACAGTGCTTTGTAGAGTTTTCAGTGGTTGATTTTTCAGAAGTAAACTCTCAGGCCTTTCTTCTAAGACACCGCTGGGTGGAATCAAACCTCCAGCTTTTTGGTTAGCAGTCAAGCATGGTAATCCTTTGTACCATCGTGGGGCTCCTCTAGTGTCAATATATTCAGCACCTTACATAAAATGTATAAACTCTTATAAAAAACACACACCAAATGTTTGCTTACATATATATTTGCCACAATTAAAAAGAAGAAATACATACTGCCAAAACTCAAATAAGAAGAAATAGAAAATTTTAAATAGCCCTCTATCTATAAAGGAATGAAATTTGCATTCCAAGGTCCTTGTTGTGCTTGAATTTTACAGGAAGCAGACTCTGATACAGTGCTGGAGGTTTATCTGAATGTGCTCTTGGAGTCAACACCCAGTAGAAGGGAAAGAAGCAGGATTGGAAATAAACCATAAACCCGTTGCCATTGAGTCAATTCCTCCTCATAGTGACTTTATAGGACAGAGTAGAACTGCCTCACACGGTTTCCAAGTAGTGGCTAGTGGATTAACTGTCAACCTTTTGGTTAACAACCAACTCTTAACCACTGTGCCACCAGGGTAGGGAGATATAAAACTATGATTCAGAGTTAGAAGAAGCCTTAGCTGACCATGTAGAGTTCTTAAAGTGGGATGATCCTTCAGAGCTCTCCTGAGGTGGTTCAAGAGGGCTGGGGTTTTATACACTGCTCAGTAGTACAACATCCTTACAATCTTTGGTGTGTTTGAGCCCATTGTTGCAGCCATCATGTCAATTCATCTCATGAAGGTTTTCCTTATTTTGCTGATCCTCTACTTTACCAAATACGATGACCTTTTCTAGCGATTGATTTTTCCTAATGGAGTGTCCAAATTTAAGCAAGACGAAATCTCGCCATCCTTGCTTCTAAGCATAATTCTGGCTGCACTTCCTCCAAGTCTGATTTGTTCGTTCTTCTGGCAGTGCATGGTATATTCAATATTCTTCTCCAATACTTCATCCATAAATACAATTACACATTTTAAAAGGAAATAATACCAATCTCAAATAAGTTATTTCAAAATACAGAAAGAGAAGAAATACTTCCCAACTCATTTTGAGACCAGAAGACTGCTGATATAAAAACATCACAATGACGTATTAAGAAAATCTTTCATGATTGTAGATGCAGAAACCCTTATCAAAATATCAGCAGATTAGAATAAGCTCCAAAACTACTTGAGTGCATAAATAAGGGGAACTGATACTTTTGTGGTATTGAATCCTCTTGTCCAAGAACACAATGTAATTTTTCATTTCTTCAAATCTCTTTTTGTTTGCTTCAACAGGTTAATTAAAGGTTTCATTGTTTGTTTTGCATATTTCCTGTAAAGTTTTTTGCCAGATTTGGAGTGTTTTATTTACTTGTTTTGCTATTTTTAATGTCTTATCTTGCATTATCTTTCATTTGTATATGAAGTCCATGGATTTCTATAGATCAATTTTACATCCAATATCTTGCTGATTTTCTTATTATTTATGCTGTGTTGTTGATGCTGCTATTGTCTTTGAGTTTAAATAAGAGTACTTTGGGGAATAAAATTATTAGCTCATGTATCTTCATTTAAGTACTCATGAATGTTGTTGCAGAGAAGTCTGGAACCGGCTTGACTTTTACCTTTAAATAAGATCATTTTGTTCAATTGACCGATTGGTATTCTTTTTTATCTTTAAAGTCCAGTAATTTTAATAGAACTTTTCCCACTCTGTTTTAATTTTTTTTTCTAACCTGAAACAAAGGAAGCATTTTTCAGTGTGTTGATCCATACCTTTGTTCATATCTTGTGAAGCACATTGTACCTTTTACTATTTTTTGATTCTATACTTCCGTGGCTACTTCTTTTCCTCAGTTTTAACGATCCTTACTTCTTTATTCCTTCCATTTCACCTGTGTCTATTTATTCTCCCTTCTGTGATTATAATTTTTATTTCTATTTCTTCTGTTCTTAATTTTTCCTTCTGTTTCCGGGATGAGTTCTACCAGCTCATGGTTTATTACCAATTGCTCTTTTACCGTATATTTTCTGACTTTTTGTACTTATGGCTTTTTAATGTTCAAGTTTCATAGAGTCAGTAATATTTTTAAGGTTTGCTTTTTTAAAAGTAATGACATTATGTTTAGTCACAATCCTTAACTCCTGCATGGCAACAATTTTGTAGTAAGTATTGTCATCTGCCATCTATTTTCTTATTACTTTCTTGGTTCCATCTTTTAGAATTTTGTACATTCCCTGAGGACTAAGGTGTGTCTGACCCAAGCCATAGTATTTTCAATCGCATCATATGCATGTGAAAGCTGGGCAATGAATAAGGAAGACCGAAGAAGAGTTGACACCTTCGAATTGTGATGTTGGTGAAGAATATTGAATATACCATGGACTGCCAAAAGAACGAACAAATCTGTATTGGAAGAAGTGCGGCCAGAATGCTCCTTAGAGGCAAGGATGGCAAGACTGCGTCTTACATACTTTGGACATGTTGTCAGGAGGGATCAGTCCCTGGAGAAGGACATCATGCTTGGCAGAGTACAGGGTCAGTGGAAAAGAGGAAGACCCTCAAAGAGCTGGATTGACATGGTGGCTGCAACGATGAGCTCAAGCATAACAACGATTGTAAGGATGGAGCAGGACCAGGCAGTGTTTTGTTCTGTTGTGCATAGGGTCGCTATGAGTCGGAACCGACTCGACGGCACCTAACAACAACAACAACAACAACATTCCCAATTATAGACTTTTTAAATTATTATTAAAGCCTGGTTCTCTCTTGATTATTCATTGTGAATCAATTTAGTTTTTGTTTTCCTAGATTAACTTTTTGTAGGAGATTCACATTGGAAAAAGGCAAGACTTTGTTCCAGGCCAGCAAAGATATTGTTTATGACCCAGCTTAAATGTGTTTGAGAGAGCTGTTTTGGCCTTCAGTTTTCTTCAGTCAACAGCTTTTCTGCTCTAGGTCTGCTATAATGAAGTCTCTGTACTCTTCAGTTTTCAACAACAGAACATTTCCTTCATAAGCACTTTACCTCCCTAATTTCTAGTTCTGCTTTTCCTAGATGCAACCCAGAGATCCAAGAAATTTTATATTCCCGGCCTTCATTCACCATTCAGGTTGCTGTAACAAGAGACAATATATTAATATTTCATATTAATTAATTAATACACAATCAATTGTTATAATTATAATCAATGTGTTAATATGCATGATATAGTAATGTATTATATAATTCTAATATAATTACAATGAGTATATTAATATGTGTAATATATATTAATATGCATCATATTAAGTATGATATATTGCTTTATACTGCAGACCTAGCCATTTGTTTAGGGGAAATGGGCTTTTTCTGTTATTTTTGAGTCCAGCAGTGATGGATATACTCTGTCTTAAGGCCCCCTTTACTCCTACTACTTTCAGAAATCATTATTTGGTGTTCTGGTTTGAGGAGGTATCTTAGATTATTTTGTTTTTGTTCTATTTATTAATTTTCAGTTTGGTTTTGAAAGAAGAAGGTAAAAAAAAAATTATTATTTTATCCAGCCCTAAGAACATTGGAATTTTTTTCTCCCATTGCTGATTTTCCTCTAAGATCATTACAGAGCTAATGTTCGTATGTTCCTGTAAGTTAATATCTCCAGCACAGGAAGCTAGTCAATTAAAAAAAAAAAAAGCTTATTAAATAGCAGTGGTAGTTATATTAGGTTACACTGTATAGTATTTTATGAATGGAAGTAAAAGGCAATATTTATAAATTCTACACTATGTTTCTTAGGCCTATCAAATGATTACCACTAGTGTTTCTGTTACTTTTATATGCATTACATTTCTTTCTCCCCAGATTCATTTGGGACTCACACTGCCAAATAGGCTGCTCTATGCTGAAATCATGGAGACCTGGTGGCATGGTGGATAAGCGATTGCCTGCTAACCAAGAGTCCAGCAGTTTGAATCCACTAGCGGCTTCTTAGAAACCCTATGGGGCAGTTCTACTCTGTCCTATAGGGTCTGTATGAATTGGAATCAATTTGATGGCAAGGGGTAATGCTGAAATCATAAATATCTTTGTCAGTGAAGTGTCTTTCAAAACTTCGCATCATTAATAAGAAGATACGTTCAATTAAAAAAGCAAGGCATTGAGTTAGAAGATGTAGAATGTATGGTTCATCTGTAGCTGTAGTGCAATGGATGGTTTTTAGATGATCTTTCTCACCATGGTCTTGTAACTCCCACCAAATGATTGGATGGGACTATGCAAATGAAGTGTTGTGGCCCACCAAAGGAATTGGATAGCTTGCTAATAATGCTAGTAAGGTTTACGGCACCTTGTGGGGGTGGGATCTTGTAAAAAAAAAAAAATGCATGGAACTCTAACTAGTGGATTAGTCAGTTTTGCCGTTCTGCTAGGCTTAAAGAGAGACACACAGAGAGAGAAAGAAGCTGTAATATGGAAGACAAGGAGACACAGCAGTGCAACAGTAGCAAGGGCAATAGTAGCACAAGATGGCAGGAACCGGGAGACTGGCACCAGACAGCTGTGGTGGGGCTTGCTGGTCCTTGGAACTAAGAGTTGTAACTCTTGCCAAAGAAGGTCCCAAGCAGGGCTCAGCAGCAGAAGGCGAGAAGTTGTCCTGATCCAAGAACTGTCTCCTGAGTAGTATCTAACCCTGGATTGTAAACTGTGGCTTCCCTAATAAACTCCACAATTGTGAGTGTTGTCTGTGAGTTCTGTGTGGCCATTGCAATGAATTATCAATCCCAGCAGAGAAGTAGAGAGTGCCGTGGGAGGGACAGCTAGTGTCAGAATTGGTAAAATGTTGGAGAGAGGGGGTAAGTCTGACCTCTGCCTCACAGGAATCAGCTGTGGGCTGTTGATCTTAATTCTCCTTCCTCCTTGTGAAGTTAGAGGAGGTCAGATGCTGCTGCCACATCATTTTTACAGTAGTATTTGTTACTTGTTCACACTGGACTTATCCCATGACTTCTATGACACTGAATTTTCAACCATATAAAGAAAACATCTATCAAAAATGGTTTAAGAATAAGACATTGTATACAAAAATGTTTTGTGACTAGTGAAGCACATACCAATTAAAACCATTATGATTTCTTTTACGCAGTTTAGCATCTTTTATAATAACAGTAATAGTAATGATTATTTTAATCTTTAACAGAAAGCAATTGACTGTGAAGACTGATAACTTATTTTCAGGGGGAATATTCTGTTTTGCTTTGCTTTGGTTTCTGGGTTTCTGGGCAATTATCTGTACACACTAATTGCTTACAAGGTACACAGAGTCCCCAAGTATTTCATTATTGCTCAAAAATTTCATCATTACTCTCAAGGAAAAACCCCTTACGATTCACATAACAGATGTGCATCCTTGTTGAATTCTTTTACACAGGAGGACCTCTGAACTGGGAGAGGTGACAGGCAAAAGAGCCTCCTTCCACAGATACAAAGACTCCCTGTGACAAGTGGGCAGAAGTGGCAGCAGTCTAGGGACATTACTGTTTGGTTTAGACACAATGAAGAATATTCATCTCTTTTACTTTAGAAAATAAAATTACTTTTATCTTCAGAATTGTTCTTGGCTGAATCATCAGCACTGAAAACCTTACTCAGCTCAATTAGGGTAAGTGGGGAGAAATTAGGTTGTCTTTAGTGATATTATAAGAAGTTTGTTTATGCAGTGATTTACATACAGCTTTCTGGCTTTTATACCAATGTCTCTTCCTTCAGTGGCATGTAACCCACTGCTGTCAAGTCAATTCCAAATCATAGTGATCCTATAGGACAGAGCAGAACTGCCCCATATGGTTTCCAAGGAGTGGCTGGTGGATTTGATCTGCTGATGTTTTGCTTAGCAGCCAAGCTCTTAATCACTGTGCCACGATAGCATATAGGACATCCTCTTATCTGTATGTTAATATCTTTTGTATTGGAGATGTTAAAAATGCAAATGGATATTCCTCTTTACTCATGTGTTTGTGCTTACATATCTATCCCATGATTTATTTTAAGAAATACTTATTAAGATACAGATACTTTAGGGGACATATGTCTAATAAAATAAATGTGTACCACATAAAAAAAGTCAGTAAATTTGTTGAATTCAGTTTTGAACTATGATATGTGAAATAAGTTGTAAATGTATGTGTTTATGTGAAGTGCTGATTTAAACCTATGTGTTGATGCTAAGCACACTAGTAAAATTGCATATTTGGAAATAGAGTAGGAAAGCGGGACTAGTACAGATAGACACCAGGGTTATCTATCTAAAGCTCGTAACTGAAGCCACAAAAACAAAGGAAAGCAAGGGAACAGAGTAAAGCAGATTTCTGATTAGAGAACTTTGGATAGAGGGGAAAGGGAAAATGAATGAGAGGGTGCAGTGGAGAAAAGTGAGGGAGAAAAATGAACTCAAAAGAAGTTATAATGAAGGTTCACGATACTGCTTTGGATGAGAGTAAAATTATTTCCAAAATGAGATATTGGTCAGCATTGTTTCATGGCACAGGTGAACTCAAGCACTTAAGATAATTGAGAATAGATTATTGGTTTTAGGAGTCAGGGCCACCTTTGCCTTTGTGATTGTGATCATATTTCTTTTTAATTAGTATATGTGAGAGAAGCCATGTTATATATTTGAAGATGTGATTTGAGTTATGTTTTAGGGAGAAGCTTCTCTTTAAGAGTTCAATAAAGGGGACAGGTAAAGATTACATGTCCACTTTTTTTTTTTCCTTTTTAAATCACAGTAAAAATGATATACAACAGAACATTTGCCAATTCAGCATTTTCTACGGGTACAATTCAGTGACACCAGTTACATTAATCAAGTTGTGCAACCATTACTAGAATCCCTTACCAAATTTTTCATCACCATTAACAGATTTCTCCTTTGCTCCTCTTCCTACCCCTGATAGCCACTAATAAACTCTGGTCTCTATGTATTTGCCTATTCTTGATATTTCATGTAAGTGTAGTATTGTATAATAGTTGTCCTTTTTTGATTGACATACTTCGCTAGGCATAATGTTTCAAGTTTCACTCATGTTGTAGCATGTATCATGATTTCATTTTTCTTTATAATTAAGTAACATTCTATTGAAGGAGCCCTGGTGGAGCAATGGTTAAGAACTCCCTGAAAGGTGGGTGGTTCGAACCCACCAGTGGCTCCTTGGGGGAAAAAAGACCTGGCAATCAACTCCCATAAGATTACGGTCTAGAAAACCCTATGAGGTAGTTCTACTCTGTCCTGTAGTGTCTCTATGAGCCACAAGCAACTCAATGGCACCTAACAACAGCAACAACAACATTCCGTTGTATGCATATGCCATATTTTTTTATCCATTTAACTGCTGATGCACATTTACGTTGTTTCCACCTTTTGGCTATTGTGAATAATGAACACCGGTGTACATGTGTCTGTTTGAGTCCCTGATTTCAAGACTCTTGGGTATATAATTAAGAGTGGAATTGCTTGTTTATATGGTAGCTCTATATTTAAATTTTGAAGAAAGTGCTAGAATGTATTCCACAGCTACTATAAAATTTTGCACTCCTACCAGCAATGAATGAGGATTCCAGTTTCTCCACATTCTTGCTAACATTTGTTGTTTTACACTTTTTTTTTAATATTAGCTTTTTTAGTAGGGGGTGAAGTGGTATTTCCCTGTGGTTGAATGGGGTCGCTATGAGTTGAAATCGACTCAATGGCAAATGAGGTTTTTTTATTTGTTTGGGGGTGGGTGGGGGAATAACTAATGAAATTGAGCATCCTTTCATGTTTTTGCTGGTCATCTGTATATATTCTTTGGTAAAATGTCTCTTCAAATTCTTTGCCCATTTTTTTTGATTGGCTTGTTTGTCTTTTTGTTGTTAAGTTGTAAGAGTTGTTCTTACATTCTGGATATTAAACTCTTATCCAATATATGGTTCCTAAACTTTTTCTCCACATTTGTAGGTTGTCTCTTCACTTTGCTGTTAAAGTCTTTTGTTGAACAAAAGATTTTAATTTTGATAAAGTCCAAATTATACATATTGTCTTCCGTTGTTCACTCTTTTGGTGTCATAACTGAGAATTCATGGTTAAAAACTAGGTCCCAAACCAATATCCCTATGTTTTCTTCTAATAGTTTATAGCTTTGGTTTCTACATTTAGGTCCTGGATCCACTTTGAATTAAATTTTGGATATGGTGTGAAGTTTAATTTCAACTTCATTATTTTGCATGTGGAGATCCAGTTGTCCCAAAACCATTTCTTAAAGAGAGTCTTCTTTTCCCATTGTAAGGACTCGGCATTCATGTTAAGATCATTTGACCATAGAAGTATGGGTTTATTTATGGACTTTCAATTCTATTCCATTTGTCTATTATCACACTAGTACCTGACTGGCCTGATTACTGTAACTTTATAGCATACATTAAAATCAGTAGGTGTGAGTCCCTCTGCTTTGCTCTTCTTCAAGACTGTTTTGGCTGTTTGGAACCCCTTGCAATTTCATATAACATTGAGAACTGGATTTTTCAATCTTTTCAAAGAAGGTCATTGGAATTTTGATGGGGATTGCATTGAATCTATGGATTGCTTTGAGTTGTTGTTGCTATTGGGTGCCATTGAGTAGGTTCCAACTCATAGCAACCCTATGTACAACAGAACAACACACTGCCCAGTCCTGTACCATCTTCACAACCATTGCTGTACTTGAGCCCATCATCACAGCCACTGTGTCAATCCATCTCCCTGAAGGTCTTCCTCTTTTTTGCTTACCTTCTACTTTACCAAGCATGATGCTCTTCGCCAAGGACTGGTCCCTCCTGATAGCATGTCCAAAGTATGTGAGATGAAGTCTTGCCATCCTTGCTTCTAAAGAGCATTCTCGCTGTACTTCTGCCAGGACATACTTATTTGTTCTTCTGGCAGTTCATGGTACAGTCAATATCCTTGCCCAACACCTAATTCAAAGACAGAAGACACAATTCTTCTTCCGTCTTCCTTATTCATTGTCCAGCTTTCACATATATATGAGATGATTGAAAATACCATAGCTTGGGTCAGGCACACCTTAATCCTCAAAGTGACATCTTTGCTTTTTACCACTTTAAAGAGGTCTTTTGCAGCAGATTTGCCCAATGCAATACATTGTTTGATTTCTTGACCTCTACTTCCATGGCTGTTGATTGTGAATCCAAGTAAAGTGAAGTCCTTAACAACTCCAATCATTTCTTCATTTATCATAATGTTGCTTATTGGTCCAGTTGTGAGGATTTTTGTTTTCTCTATGTTGAGGTGTAATCAATACTGAAGGCTGTAGTCTTTGGTCTTCATCAGTAAGTGCTTCAAGCCTTCTTCACTTTCAGCAAGCAAGGTTGGGTCATCTGCATATTGCAGGTGGTTAATGAATCTTCCTCCGATCCAGATTCCCCATTCTTCTTCATATAGTCCACCTTCTCGGATATTTGTTCAGTATACAGACTGTCTAAGTATGGTCAAAGAATACAACCACTATGTACACCTCTCCTGATTGTAAAACATGCAGTGTCCCCGTGTTCCATTCACTGCCTCTTGGTCTGTGCACAAGCTCCTCATGAGTACACTTAATTGTTCTAGAATTCCTATTCTTTGCAATGCTGTACATAATTTGTATTATCCATACAGTCAAATGGTTTTGCACAGTCAATAAAACACAGGTAAACACCTTTCCGGTATTCTCTACTTTCAGCCAAGATCCATCTGACATCAGCAATGATATCTTTTGTTCCATGTGCTCTTCTGAATCCAGCTTGAGTTTCTGGCAGTCTCTTGCCGATGTACTGTTGCAGCCATTTTTGAATTACCTTCAGAAAAATTTTACATGTGTGTGACAATAATGATTTTTTTTATAATTTCTGCGTTCTGTTGGATAACTTTTCTTCAGAATGGGCATAAATATGGATCTCTTCTAATCGGTTGGCCAGTTAGCTGTCATCCAAATTTCCTGGCACAGATGAGGGAGCACCTCCAGCACTGCATTCCTTTGTTGAAACATCTCACTTGGTATTTCATCAATTCCTGGAGCCTTGTTTTTTGCCAATGCCTTCAGTGCAGTTTGGACTTCTTGCTTCAATACCATCAGTTCTTGATACATGCCACCTCCTGAAATTGTTGAACATTGACCAACTCTTTTTTTGGCGCAGTGATTCTGTGTATTTCTTCCATCTTCTTTTGATGCTTCCTGCCTGGCTCAATATTTTGCCCATAGAATCCTTCAGTATTGCAACTTTTGCCTTGAATTTTTTCTTCAGTTCTTTAAGCTTGAGAAATACTGAGCATATTCTTCCCTTTTGGTTTTCTAACTCCAGGTCTTTGCACATTTCATTGTAATACATAACTTTTTCTTCTTGAAGAGCCCTTTGAAATCTCCTGTTCAATTCTTTTACTTCATCATTTCTTCCTTTTGCTTTGCTACTCTACATTCGGGAGTTTCAGAGTTTCTTCTGACAGCCATTTCGGTCTTTTCTTTCTTTTCTGTCTCTTTAATGATCTTTTGCTTTCTTCACTCCTTGATGTCATCCCACAACTAGTCTGGTAGTTAATGTTCATTGCACCAAATCTACTCTTGAGATGGTCTCTAAATTCAGATACGATATACTTAAGGTCATATTTTGGTCACATTTGATAGGGATTGTGTTGAATCCATAGATTGCTTAGGGTAATACTGACATTAACAATATCATGTCTTCCAATCTATGAGCATGGGATGTTTTTCCATTTATTTAGGTTTCCTTAATCTCTTTCAGTAACATTTTGTAATTTTCATTATATAAGTTGTTCACATCTCTGGTTAAATTTATTCTTAGATATTTTATTCTTTTAGATGCCATTGTAAATGGAATTGTTTTATTAATTTCCTTTCAAAATTGCTCATTGCTGGTGTATACAAATACAACTGATTTTCTGTGTTGACCTTGTACTCTGCAACATTGATTAATTCCTCTATTAGCTCTATAAGCTGTCTTGCGGTTTCATTGGGATTTTTTATATACAGGAACATGTCATCTGCAAATATGGATAGTTCTAATTTTTCCTTCCTGATTTGACTATCTTTTATTTATTTTTCTTGGTTTATTGCTCTAGCTAGAACTTCCACTACAATATTGAGTAGCAGTCATGAGAGTGGTCATCCTTGTCTTGTTTCTGATCTTAAGGGAAAAGCTCTTAATTTTTCTCCCTCGAGTATAATGTTGGCTGTCTGTTACTCCCTTGAGTATAATTTTTTGTAAATGCCCTTAATCATATGGGGAATTTCTCCTCTTTTCCTAGCTAGTTGAGTATTTTTATCATAAAATGGTGTTAGATTTTATCAAATGCTTTTTCTGCACTGATTGATATGACAATGTGATTCTTTTCCTTTGCACTCTTAACATGGTGTTTTACAGTGTTTTGTTTTCTAATGTTGAGCCCTAGCATCCCTGGAATAAATCTCACTTGGCCATGGTATATAATTCTTTTCATATGCTGTCGGATTTGGTTTTCTGGTATTTTGCTGAGGATTGTTGCAACTCTATTCATTAGGGAACTTGGTCTGTAGTTTTATTTTCTTGTGGCTATTTTATACAGATGCACTTTTAAAATGACAAATATTTACTGGCAACTTTATACCTAAACCTAGGACTAGGACTAGTTACTAGGAAATAAGCAAGAAAATAACATAACTTGAAAAGGTTTAGCACTTTGATTGCAATGTTACAGAATTGAACAGTTTTATAGACTGAGAGAATGATATAAAGGACTAGTACAACCTCAGTGTAAAAATAAGGAAGGAATAAAATTATGGAGAATAGGACTTTAAGAGACAGTAAATGATGAAATTAACAATACAGAAGAGGTCAAATAATATTTGCAATGAAAGAGATACTTTTATGGATCTCAGAAAAAATGAAAAGATAGGCATTAAAAAGGAGATAATTTAAAAATTTCAGATAAGAAATTATAAGAGGAGAGCTGTAGTTAGGTCTAGGTTGTTTATAGGTTAAGCAGTGGTTCTTAATTGAGATAATTTTGCCCCATAGGAGACATTTGTGAATTTCTGGAAACATTTTGGTTGTCACAACTGGGGAGAGGTGTTAAAGGGTATTGCCTACTGGTAGATACCAGAGATAGTGTTAAACATCATATAATATACAGAAAGCCCTCCACAACGAAAATTATCTGGTTTAAATGTCAGTACTACCAAGGTTGAAAAATCCTGAATTGGGAGAAAAAGAAACCAGCCGAGCGGTGGGTATTAAACCTAGGCTCCACTTATGAACCCAGAGGCAAGATATTTTTGTTACAGACACCTTATACTCTTCAACTGACCTTCAGTGTTGAGAAGGAAATATGTCAAATGCCACCCAGTTTCTTTATTCATCATTGTATTTAAGACTTCTGAGTTCATTATCATCATAAATACACATAGAAGGGAGAAGTATTTCTGATAAATCAGCTGGGAAATTATCTCAACAAAGAGATTAGCACTATGGTGAAGGGAATGGGCCCAGGAGAAAATTCTTGGTTTAAATGTTGGTACTAGCTAAGATTGAGTTACAAAGTAGAGAATGATGTTGATTTTCACGATACTATATGTTTTCCCTCATTCTAAGACACCTTGTCTCCAAGGTTGTAAATACATATTTTTAAAGCATGGCAAATGTATACCATAACATGATGAAAGGAGCAAATCAAACTTGCTGTCTACCTTCCTGTGGCATGTAAGATAATAAGAATGGTTATTCGTGTCTATCTCTCACGCAATCAACCAATAAATAAATAAAAGAGAATTTTTCAAGAGAGGTCACAGAAATTTCTATGTATGAAAATAACTCCAGGAAAATTTTATGATCAGTCAGTATTGGAAGTTGTTCCCTTTATTTTATTCAATGTTAATGTGACTTTGTTTTTTAGTGGAATGCTGCACAAAAATAATTATAGTAAAAAGGATCAAATGAGAAGATATTCATTTCAATTCTGCATTCTTTGGCATGCAGAGAAAATTCTTCCAGGAACGAACCAGTCATGTTAGAAGACAGTTAATGACATTAGATTTTACAAAGTTCTTTTTTATATAATCTTGCGATTGATACAGATTTCTAGGTTTTAGCAATCATTCTTTCCGGTTATAACCAGTATTTGAAGATCTCATTTGCTATTTAAAAAGCTATCCAATAATCTATCATTCTTGCTATCATAGCTTGAATGTTATATAGACCACTAAAAATGTTTAGATATTAGATATTAAAAAATGATACCCATACCTTGAATGCAGTGCTTGATTTTAGTCTGGCATTAAAGTTTGTGAATGTACGCACTGTGCATTCTAATATGTCAATTTTTCCATCCTCAGAATTGCTATTAAGGCAAGAAAAAAAAAGAATGATCAACAAGAGCTACTTCAATGGATTTATACTCCTTGGATTCACAGGGCACCCTCAGATAGAGATGATTATCTCTGGGGTTGTCTTTTTCTTCTACACCATTGCCTTGATGGGAAATATGGCCATCATCCTGCTGTCTTTCCTGGATGACCATCTCCAAACTCCCATGTACTTCGTCCTTAGAAATTTGGCAGCCTTAGATCTCTGTTACACCACAAACATAGTTCCACAGATGTTGGTCAATATCTGGGGTAAAAACAAGAGAATAACCTTTGGTGGTTGTGCCTTTCAACTTTTCACTGATATGGTACTGTGCTCAGTTGAATGTATCCTTCTAGCTGTAATGTCTTATGACAGGTTCAATGCTGTCTGCAAGCCTCTGCACTATATGGCTGTAATGAACTCACAGCTTTGTCAGGGATTGGTGGCCATGGCCTGGTTAGTTGGTGTTATTAACTGCATGATCCTTTCCCCCTATGCCATGAGCCTTCCGCGATGTGGAAACCACGACCTAGACCACTTTTTTTGTGAAATGTCTGCAATGATTAAGATTGCATGTGTGGACACCACAGCCATGGAGGTAACCACATTTTCCATGTGCCTCATTATAGTTCTTGTTCCTCTTCTTCTCATTCTGGTCTCATATCGCTTCATTGTTGTAGCTGTACTCAAGATCAAAACTGCAACAGGGAGACAAAAAGCATTTGGGACTTGTTCCTCCCATCTCATTGTGGTATCCATCTTCTATGGGACTCTAATCTACATGTACATACAACCAGGAAACAGTCCAAATCAGGATGAGGGTAAACTTCTCAGTATCTTTTATTCCATTGTTACCCCCAGCTTGAATCCACTGATCTACACACTAAGGAATAAAGAGTTCAAGGGGGCCATGAAAAGGCTGATTGGAAAAGAAAAACATTTCATGGACACAGCAGGACACTAACTATTTTCCCCAGCAATTTCCAACTTGAAACCTTATTTTGTAATCATCACCTAAGCAAAAGAATATAATCAGAGAAAATACAATAAAAATAAAATAAAATTCAATGCATTTATTGAATAATTAATACATGTTAACATAACATGTGTACAAAACCCATGTTCGACAGGAAATTACAAATGGAGTGCCAACATTAAAAATAACTTACACTGATGTACCGATTCTTTTGGATTATACACATCTGTTTCCCAAATTATATTAAAAGTGATCAATTTAACTCTAATCCTCTACTTTCGTTGTTCTTCCTGTCATTGTCATAAATTCAATGAGGCAAAAAGCTACTCTTAAAGCACTCTGTTTTAAGATACAACACCTTTGCCCTACCCAATCCTAGGAATATGTCCACAAAGGGATATCTCCAGCTTGAAGACAGCAGCAGAAAAACCAGTTATTAACCAAGAACGCCAAGGGTTCCAATTATCAATCATCTTAACAATGATTCCGAGGCATGAAACTTTTTTCCTAGGGTATATTCCTCTGTCTCAGATAACTACTCAAAGAGGAACACGATTCTTGTGATCACAAAAAGAAAACCTTTTTATATCAAGTTCCAGAACCGTCTTTAAGGTTATCATTTATATATACAAAGTACATGGATTTCTGTAGATTAATTTTACATTCCATTATCTTGCTGATGTTATTCTTACTACTTCTGCTGTATTGTTGTTGCTGCTATTGCCCCCTTTTTGTTTCAGTTAGGGTATTTCGGGGTATAAAATTATTAGCTCACACATCTTACTTTATAATTGTCATCATTGTTGCAGAGAAGTCTGGAATTGCCTGACTTTTATCTTTACATATGGTCATTTTGTCCAATTGACCAACTGATTATCTTTGAAGTCCAGTAACATTACTAATGTTTTAACCACTTTGAGTACTTTTTTTTAACCTGAAACAAAGTGAAAAATTTTCAGTCTGTAGATTTATGTCTTCTTTCCTATTTTCTAAAACACATCTTTCATTATTTGATTTTATACCTTCTTACTTATTTTTTCTCAATTTTAACTATTCTGCTTCTTCCATTATTTCAGCTGTGTTTATTCTCCTTTTGTTTCTATAACTTTAATTTTTATTTCTTCAGTTTTTAATTTTTCCTTCTCTTTATAGCCTGAGTTCTACCAACTCATGGTTCATACCCACTTACTATTTTGCCGTATATTTTCAGTTTTATGCTTTATGTCTAGTTTCATTCTGTCAGTCACCTTTTTAATGTTGACCTTTTAAAAATAAATGACAGTATGTTTGCTTCCTGTGTGGCAATAGTCTTGTGATGAATGTTCCTCATCTACCATTTATTTTCCTATTACTTTCTTGGTTGTGTCTTTCAGAGTTTTGTGTATTTCCAGTTGTTGTTGTCGTGTGCTGCTGAGTCAATTCCAACTCATAGCCACCCTATATGCATGGTAGAACTTCCTCATAGCGTTTCCTAGGCTGAAATCTTTATGACAGCAGGTCCCCAGGTCCTTTTTCCATGGAGCTGCTAAGCTCGTGGGTTAGCAGCGAAACACTTAACCATTGTGCCACAAAACAAAAACAAAAACGTTGCTGCTAAGTTGATTACAACTCATAGCGACCCTGTACCAGGGCTCTTTATACTTCCAATTGTTGTTGTTAAGTGCCATCGAGTTGGTTCCAACTCACAGCAACCCTATAGTAGTAGATCTTTATATCATAAAAGTCTGGTTCAGCGGAGCAAGGTGGGGGGTGTTTGGGGACTATGGCTTAAGGGGACTTCTAAGTCAATTGGCAAAATAAATTCTATTAAGAAAACATTCTGCATCCCACTTTGAAGTGTGGCATCTGGGGTCTTAAATGCTAACAAGCGGCCATCTAGGATGCATCAATTGGTCTCAACCCACCTGGATCAAAGGAGAATGAAGAACACCAAGGTCACATGATAACTATGAGCCCAAGAGATGGAAAGGGCCACATGAACTAGAGACTTAACATCATCCTGAGACCAGAAGAACTAGATGGTGCCGGCCACAATTGATTACTGCCTTGCCAGGGAGCACAACAGAGAACCCCTGAGGGAGCAGGAGAACAGTGGGATGCTGATCCCAAATTCTCATAAAAAGACCAGACTTAATGATCTGACTGAGACAAAAAGAATCCCGGCGGTCATGGTCCCCAAACCTTCTGTTGGCCCAGGACAGGAACTATTCCCAAAGACAACTCATCAGACATGGAAGGGACTGGACAATGGGTTGGAGAGACATGCTGACGAAGAGTGAGCTTCTTGTATCAGGTGGACACTTGAGACTGTGTTGGCATCTCCTGTCTGGAGGGGAGATGGGATGGTAGAGAGGTTTAGAAACTGGCAAAATGGTCACGAAAGGATAGACTGGAAGGAGCGAGAGGGCTGACTCATTAGGGGGACAGTAAGTGGGATTATGTAGTAAGGTGTATATAAGTTTATATGTGACAGGCTGACTTGATTTGTAAACTTTCACTTAAAGCACAACAAAAATTATGTAAAAAAAAAAAAAAAGATGGATTGACACAGTGGCTACAACAGTGAACTCAAGCAAACCAATATAAGGATGGCACAGGACCAAGAAGTGTTTCCTTCTATTCTGCATAAAATAGAGTTGCAATAATTTGTAACTGACTCAATGGCACCTAACAGCAACCACAACAGTGTTAAAAACAACAACAAAAATTTTTTAAAAAGTCTGGTTCAGTTTTCATTATTTGTTGTCAATGAATTTCATTTTTTTTTTTTTTCTAGATCAACTATTTATAGAAGACCCATATTGGAGAGGAGGCAAGTCCTTGTTCTAGGTCAGCAAAAATATTGCTTATGACCCAGGTTAAATGTGTATGGGGGTTATTTTGGCCTTTACTTCAGCCCAACCAACTGAGCTTTTCTGCTGTAAGTCACCTGTAAGGCAAAGTCTCCTGTCCACTCTTTCAGCAGCAAAAAAAAAAAAAAAAAGACTGCCATAATTCCTAGCTCTGCTTTCCTAGACACCATACAGAGATCCAAGAAAATTTACATTGGCAGCCTTCATTCCCTATTCCTGTTGCTGTAATAAGAGCCAGTTGACTTTATACGCCAAAGAGGTCTTTTTCTGTTATTTTTGAGTTCAGTAGTGATAGACATACGCATCTTAAGCTCCCCTCTTTGATCTTCACTACTTTCAGGAATCAATTTTTGACAATTCTGGTTTTCAAATGTATCTTAGATTATTTTGCTTTTTGTTCTCATCAATTTTTGCATTTATTTCTGAGAGAAGAATGGGAAAAGAAGCTCTTTTATTCAACCATAAGAACACTGGAATTTTTATATCTCATTGATGATTGTTCTTTCAGATCACTTCAGACCTGAGGTTCTAATGTCCCTATAGAGTAACCTCTCCAGCAAAAGAAACTAGTGGACATTTTTTAGAAAAATCGTGTCTATTAAATGGCAGTGTAGTTTTATTGGATTATTTTGTATAGGATTTTATGAATAGAAGAGGCGACATTTCTAAATTCTATACTCTGTTTCTAAATCTATCAAATTACCACTGGTATTTCCGTGTTACTTTTTTTTATCCATGGCATTTTTTTCTCCTCTGATCTATTTGGGAGATTGCTGCTAGGAGCATTCACTGCCAAATATGCTGCTCTATGCAGAAATTCTAAATAACTTTGTCAATAAAATGTCTTTCAAGACTTCAGATCATTAATAAGATGATAGGTTCAATTAAAAAACAAGGAATGGAGTTAGAAGATAAAGACTCATGTGTTTCATCTGTACTGTTTATTACTTGTTCGCAGTGAGCTTGGCCCATAATTCCTATGACACTCAGTTTTCATCCAAATAAAAAAGGAATAATACCATCTACCAAAAATATTTAAGAATCAATGAGACATTATGTACAAAAAAAAAAAGTGTTATGGCTAATAAAACACAAAATAATTAAAATCATCATAATTATTTTCATTCATATTAGCATCATTTATAATAAGGGTAACAGTAATGGCTATTCAAAGTTAAATGAAGCAGCTAACTGTGGAAACTGATAGCTTACTTTCGAGGAGAATTTTTTGTTTTGCTTTGCTTGTTTCTGTATTTCTGGGTAATCATCAAGATGTGTTAATTGGTTTTGAGATACTCAGAGTCCCCAAGTATTTTATCATTGCTCTTAAGGGAAAACTAATTAGTTATGATTCACATCACAGATGCGTCTCCTTGAATTCTTCAAGGAGGGAGACAAGAGCATGATTATTTGGGCCTCTGAACTGGGAGAGATGAGAAGCAGAAGAGCCTCTTTGGACAGGCAGGAAGGTTCACTGTGACAAGTAGGCAGAAGTGGGAGTAGTCTAGGGATATTGCTGAGTGGTTCAGACATAATGAAGAATAACCATGTCTTATTTTAGAAAATAAATATCCTTTCATCTTCAGGATTGTTCTTGGCTGAATTATCAGCACTGAAAATTTACTCAGCTGAATTAGGGTAAGTGGGGAGAAATTAGGTTGTCTTTGATAATATTTGTTAGAGGCTTGTTTATGCAGTGATTTGCATAAAGCTTTCTAGCTTTCATACCAATTTTTCTTGCTACAATGGTATATAGGACATCAGCTAATCAGTATGTTAACATCTTTTGCTTTAAAGATGCTAAAAATTCAAATGACCATGCCTCTTTACACATGTGTTCATGATTAATTATTTACCCCCATGATCTGTTTTAAGAAATGTTTATTAAGAGCCTACCAGAATCTTGAGAAGGTCCCTGGGTGGTGCAAACAGTCTGTACTTGACAGCTAACCTAAAGGTTGGCAATTTGAATTCACCCAGTAATACTGGGGAAGAAAAGGCCTGGAGATCTTCTGTTAAGATTATAACGAAGAAAACTCTATGAAGCAGTTCTACTCTGCAACACATTGAGTTGTCCTAAATTGGAACTGACTCAACGGCAACTAAGAACAACAGGTACTTTAGGGTACATCTAACAAAATAAATGTCTATCACAGTGAAAGAAACAGTAGATTTGTTGGAGGAATAAAACTCATGGATTCAATGCTGAACTATAACGTGTGAAATGAGTTGTAAACCTACGTGCTTATGTGAAACTAGGACTTAAACCTATGTGTTGATGTTTAGTATGCTGGTAAAATCGTGCATCTGGTAATAGAGTAGGAAAGTGAAATTAGTAAAGATAGATGGCAGCTATCTGTCCAAAGCTAGTAACTCAAGCCACAAAATGAAGGTAATCAATGAAACAAAGAGTAAAGCAGATATCTGATTAGAGAAATTTGGAGATGGGTGGGGGGAGGGGGTGAAATGAATGGTAAAGAAATGAATGGCAGAGTAAAGGAAAGTGAAGAAGAAAAGTGAACTCAAAAGAAGTTCTAATGGAGGTTCATGACGCTGCTTTGAAAGAGAAGAAAATTATTTCAAAAATAAGATATTGGTCAGTGTTGCCGTATGGCACATATAAGCTCAAGTAGTTAAGACAACTGAGAAGAGATTATTGGTTTAAGAAGCTGTTGCCACCTTTGTCTTTGAGGTAATATTTTTTAAATAATGTATGTGAGAGAAGTCATACTGTATTTTTGAAAATGTGATCTAAGTTGTGTTTTAGGGAGAAACTTCTCTTTCAGAGTTTAATAAAGGGGACAGGTGAGGATAGCAAATTCACTTTTAAAATGAAAAATATTTACTGGCAACCTTCTCTATGCCTAAGTCTGGGATTAGTCACTAGGGATACAAGTAGGAAAACAACATTTCTTGAAGAGGCTTAACATTTTTACTGAAACATTATTAGAATTAAGTAGTTTTATAGACCGAGGGAAAGATGTAAATGAGTAGTAGAATTTCAGTTTAAAATTAAGAAAGGGATAAATTTATGGAGAACAGGACCTTAAGAGACTGTAAATGATAGAATGAACAGTATAGAGGAAAACAGATAATGTCTCAGTCATCTAGTGCTGCTAGAACAGAAATACCACAAGTGGATGGCTTTAACAAAGAGAAATTAATGTTTTCAAAGTCTAGTAGGCTACAAGTTCAAATTCAGGGCATCAGTTCCAGGGGAAGGCTTTCTCTCTCTTGTCAGCTCTGGAGGAAGGTCCTTCTCATTAGTCTTCCCCTGATCGAGGAGCTTTTCAGGTGCAGGGACCCCAGGTTCAAAGGATGTGTCATGCTCCTGGTGGCACGACATCCCTCCTCTCTGCTAGCTTCTCTTTCCTTTTATCTCTGGAGCTGTGCAGGCCACACTCCAGGGAAACTCCCTTTACATTGGATCTGGGTATCATCTGTTAAGGGTGTTAAAATCCCACCCTAATCCTCTTTAACATAAAATTGCAATCACAAAATAGAGGACAACCACAGAATACTGAGAATCATGGCCCAGCCAAAATGATATGCACGCTTTTTGGGAGACGTAATTCAGTCCATGACAAAATAATATTTTTAATAAAAGGATGCATTTCTGGATCTGAAAAGAAAGAGTAAAAGATGGGGGTGACGTAGAGAAGACTGAGGTAAAAAGGGGATAATTTGAGAATTTCAGATAAGAAACTGTAAGAACAAAGCTGGAGTGAGGCCTAAATTCTTTATAGATTAAGGCAGTGGTTCTCAGGGCAATTTTGTTCCACAGGGAATATCTGGCAATTTTCACAAAGATTTTTGGTTGTCACAACTGGGAAAGGGAGTTATGGGCACCTAGTACTAGATACTGGCTATTGGTAGAGACCCTGGATGCTGCTAAACATTCTTTATCACAAAGAACAACCCTCCACAACATCCTGGCCACTAATATTAAGAAGGAAAGAACATCACATTTCATCCAGTTTCTTTACTCACAATTGTACTTAAGACTTTTGAACTCATTGTCATAAGTAGATAACTAGATGAGAAATGCATTTCTGAAAGAGGTTGGACAGTTATCTGTGCACATTGGGGAAGAAAACAGCCCTGGAGGAAAAAAAAAAAAAACATGGGTATAAGTTTTGGTCCTAGCTTGAATAAAGTGACAAAGTACAGAATGATGTTGATTTAAGTGATACTACTATGTTTTCCCTCATTCTAGAATATCCTGTCTCCAAGGTGCAAATACATATTTTTAAAATTCTTTGGCAAATGAAACAGTCCTGGTTGTGCAGTGGTTAAGTGCTGGGCTGCTAACCGAAAGGCAATGGAACCCACATCAGGAAAAAGATGTGGCAACCTGCTCCCGTAAAAATTACAGCTTGGAAACATTATTGGGCAGTTCTACTCCATCCTAAAGGGTCGCTATGAGTCAGTTGACTTCATGGCAAGAGGCAACGGGTTTGGTTTTTGGTATGGCAAGTTTATACCACAGTGCAGTGAAAGGTGCAGGTCAAAACTACAGTCCTTTCTGTTGCATTTAAAAAATATATAATAAAAATGATTACTCATGCCAATCTTCCACCCAATCAAATAATCAATAAATCAGTCAATGAAATAGAGCTTTTCAAGAGAGGTCACAGGCATCTGTATATTTCAAAATAACTCCAGAAAACTTTTAGGATCAGACAGTATTGGAAGTTATTCCCTTTGCTTTATTCAATATTAATGGGGCTTTGCTCCTTAGTAGAATGATACATAAAATAATTATAATAAAAAAGATCAAATGAGAAGTTATTGATTTGAATTCTGCATCCTTAAGCATGCATAGCTGCTATGTTATTGGAGGAAATTCTTCCAGGAAAGAGCCAGACATTAGAAGACATTTAATGATATTAAATTTAACAGAGTTTCCTTTTACATACTACAGTGATTGATACAGATTTCCAGATTTTAGCAACCATTCTATTCATTATAACATACTTTGGACTTTTCATTTGATATTCAAAAAACTATCCTATAATCTGTAACTTTTACTACCACAGTTTAAAGTTTTTAACATTATCTAGATGATGAAAAAAATGTTTATATATGTTTGGTAGTAAAAAAAAAATATCTACACCTTGAATGCAATACTTGACTTTCATCTGGCAATGAAGCTCGTAAATATACTCACTGTGCCTTCCAACATGTTGATTATTCCATCTTCAGAATGGCTATTTAAAAAAAAGAAAAAGAATGATCAATGAGAGCTACTTCAATGGATTTATACTTCTTGGATTCACAAGACACCCTCGACTGGAGAAGATCATCTCTGGGGTTGTCTTTTTCTTCTACACCATTGCCTTGATGGGAAATATGGCTATCATCCTGCTGTCTTTCCTGGATGACCATCTCCAAACTCCCATGTATTTCTTCCTTAGAAATTTGGCCATCTTGGATCTCTGTTACAGCACAAATATAGTCCCACAGATGTTGGTCAATATCTGGGGTAAAGACAAGAGAATAACCTTTGGTGGTTGTGCCTTTCAACTTTTCAATGATGTCACACTCTGCATCGTTGAATGTATCCTTCTAGCTGTAATGTCTTATGACAGGTTCAACGCTGTCTGCAAGCCTCTGCACTACATGACCATAATGAACTCACAGCTCTGCCATGGCTTAGTGGCCATGGCCTGGTTAGTTAGTGTTATTAGTTGCATGATCCTTTCCCCCTATGCCATGAGTCTTCCTCGATGTGGACACCACAACCTAGACCACTTTTTTTGTGAAATATCTGCCATGGTGAAGAATGCATGTGTGGACACCACAGCCATAGAGGTAACCACATTTGTTGTATGCCTTCTTATGGTTCTTGTTCCTTTTCTTCTCATTCTGGTCTCATATGGCTTCATTGCTGTAACCGTACTCAAGATCAAATCTGCAACAGGGAGACAAAAAGCATTGGGAACTTGTTCTTCCCATCTCATTGTGGTATTCATCTTCTATGGGACTCTAATCTACATGTACATACAACCAGGAAACAGTCCAAATCAGGATGAGGGTAAACTTCTCAGTATCTTTTATTCCATTGTTACCCCCAGCTTGAACCCATTGATCTACACACTAAGGAATAAAGAGTTCAAGGGGGCCATGAAAAGGCTGATTGGAAAAGAAAAACATTTCATGGACACAGCAGGACACTAACTATTTTTTCCAGCAATTCCCAATGTGAAAATTGGCCCTTTCCAACCTTTAAATGTAAACCACTTATTTTGTAATCTTCACATAAGCGAGGGAAAATACTTAGAAAAAAATACAGTAAAATTCAGTGTATTTATTGGATAATTAATACATGCCAACATGTGTACAAAAACCCATATTTAAAATTAAATTGCTAACTGTGGTGCCAACATTAAAAATAACTTTCATTGATGCATTGGCTGTTACCCCAGTTATATTGAAGTTGATCAATTTAATTCTAATACTCTCCTTTCATTATGCTAACTAAATATCATTGTCATACATTCAGTGAGGCGAAAATCTGTTCTTATAGCACACTGTTTTAAGGTATAACAGCTTTACCTCTCCCATTTTCAGGAATACGTATACCACAAATATAGAGCCACAGATGGTGCTCAATGTCACTGGTAAAGACTTTGTGAATAGTGCTACAATGAACATTGGCGTATAAGTATCTCTGTGCATTTCTGCTTTCAATTCTTTTGGGTTTATACCTAGGAGTGGAATTGCTGGATCATACGGTAATCTGATGTTTAACTTTTTGAGGAAACACCAAACTCTTTTTCACAGCAGCAACAGAAGAAAGGAGAAAACAAAGATCAAAGCAAAGGTAAATGAAATCGGGAATTTAAAGACAATTGAGAGAATCAGTGAAATCAGAAGCTGGTTTTTTAAAAGATTAATAATTTCGACAAACCTTTTAGTTATGCTGACAAAGAAAAAAAGAGAGAAGATACAAATATATAACATCAGAAAAGAAAGTGGGAACATTACAACTGGCCTTACAGAAATTAAGAGGATAAGAGAATACCATGGACAATTGCATGCTAACAAACTAAATTTTCTAGATTAAATGGAGCAATTCTAGAAATACATAAGCTTCCTACATTGACTTAAAATGAAAATAGAAGATTTCGGCAGAACTAGAACAAGTGAAGAAATGGAATCAGTAATCAAAAACCTCCCAACAAAGAAAAGTCCAGGACCGGATAGGGAATTCTACCAGACATTTATAGAAGATGTGGTTCCAATCCTTCTTATACTTTTCCAAAACATAGAACAGGTAGAAACACTTCCTAACTCACTCTGTGAGGCTAGCATTACTCTGATACCAAAGCCAGGAAAAGATACCACAAAAAAAAAAGAAAACTACAGACTGATATCACTTATGAACATAGATACAAGAATCCTCAACAAAATACTAGCAAACTAAGTCAAAAGCGTATAAAAATTGTATAGATGTATTTACAATAACAACAAAAAAGGTGCAGCTTCTGAAGCTGCTTATGCACAAGCAAACACCTCAAGGGTTTTAGTTTCTCGGTTTGGAGGTTTTTGGTCATGGTTTCATGGGACATCCCAGGTAACTGGCCTAATATGTTTAAAGCTTTGGTTCTGTCTCCTAGTTCTTTGCATAGTGCCTGGGGTCTTAAAAGTTTGCAAGTGGCCATCCAAGTTACAACAACAGGTCTCTGTTTCCCTGGAGCAACAGCAGAAGGAGAGTCAGGAACAGGAGGAAGGAATGGAATGTGTGGCTAATTGCCTCCATGAACAATTGCCTCCTCTGCCAGGAGACCAGAACTGGATGGTACCCTGCAACTGTTACTGAACATTTTGATCAAAGATTCTATAGAAGAATCCTGATCAAAATGGTGAAAATTACAGGATAGAAATTCAAATTCTCATGGAATCCAGCCTTTTTGGAGCCATGGATGCTGGATGAACCCCTAAAACTATTGCTGTGAGATAAACCTTAAACCAAAAATACCCATAAAGACTTCTAAAAACCAAACAATAATTTTGCTTCACTGTTAAGGAATGTCTGACTTAAGCATTGTGCTCTTTTAAGAACTATCTATATGGGTTTTATATGGGATCAAATTGACATCAGCAACTCAAAAGTTTAGATGGGAAACATAGGGGGCAGTGAGTTTATGTTAATGGGGAGGAAAAGCAGAGTGAGAATGATTGCACAACTTGAAGAATGAAATCGATGTCATTGAATTGTACATATAGAAATTGTTGAATTGATGCATGCCCTGCTGTGTATATTCTCAACAACAACAACAAAATAAATTTTGGGAAAAAAAAAAAAAAAAAAGGATTGTACACTATGGTCAAGGGCGATTTATCCCAGGAATGCAAGGATGGTTCAGCACTAGAAAATCACCTAACATACTACATCACATTAATAGAACAAAGGAAAAGAAGCACATGATCTTCTTAATTGATGTAGACAAAGCTTTTAACAAAATCCAGCACATTTTCATGATAAAATTGTTCAACACAGGAGGAATAGAAGGTGCATTCCTCAATCTGAAAAAGGGTATTTATAAAAAACCCACAGATAACATCAAATTCAATGGCAAAAGACCAAGTGCTTTCCCTGCCCTACTCATCTAGTTCTGCTATAACAGAAATAACCACAAGTGGATGGCTTTAGCATAAAAAAAATCTATTTTCTTACAGTCTAGTAGGCTAGAAGTCTAATTTCAGGGCATCAGCTCCAGGGAAGCCTTTCTCTTTCTTTCTGCTCTGGGGGAAGGTCCTTCTCACCAATCTTCCCCTGGACTTGGAGCTTCTCTGTGCAGGAACCCTGGGTCCAAAGGATGCAGTATGCTCCCAGCACTGCTTTCTTGGTGTTGTGAGGTCCCCACTCTCTGCTTACATCTCTCTTTCCTTTTATCTCTTGTAAGATAAAAGGTGGTGCAGCCGACACCCCAGAGAAACTCCCTTTACCTTGAATCAGGGGTGTGACCTGGGCAAGGGTATTACATCCCACCCTAACCTTCTCCAACATGATCCAATCTTGCCTCATTAATCACAGGCAGAGATTAGGATTTGCAAAATACAGTAAAATTATACCAATCACAAAATGGAGGACAACCACACAATACTGGAAATCATGGCCTAACAAAATTGACACATATTTTGGGGAACACAATTCAATCCATGACACTCCACCCAGAATTTATGTCCTTGTTATATATAAAACATACTCACCTCATCTTATCATAGCAAAAGTCTTAAATCAACTCCAAGTCCAAAATTCAAAAAATTCCTCTTCATTTGTGTAATATAGAATACAGGTTATCTGCTTTCGAAGTACGGTGGCAGAACAGGCACACGCTAGATGTTTCCATTACTAATGGGAGAAACTGGAGGGAAAGAAGACATAACAGGCACCAAGCAAGTTAGCAGAACACATTACATTAGCCCTCAAGGCTTTGAATATAGTCCTTGTTCTCTGAAACAATTTACACAATGGTTCTGCCCTTCAGACTCTAGGTATTGATCTCTAGATTTTGAATGGAGATCCCTTGACCCTGGGCTTCAGCACCTCATTCCAGGCCCACTGGGACGGCAACTCTGCTCTCTTGGCTTTAGGCCCAACATTATCCTAGTCCATCGGAGTGGCAACTCCATTCCTGGAAACACCAGAGGCCATGGCTCCACCCTTTGAAACTCCAGAGGTTAAGGCCATACCCTTTGATACTGAGACAGCTCAGCTTCCTGTGTTCCTTGTCTCTTCAGCTTCTGCTTCCAGGTTTTTTGGCCTCTCAGCCCTTGGACCTCACCTGTCCTGCTGGGGCAAGTGTTTCAAAGCTCTGTAACTTCACCAATAAGTGCCTGGAGGCACCCCACTCTGCCAGGAAGCCTCCTGTGCAAACGCACTCGGCTCTCACGCTCAATGGGTTGGCTCCAGTGCCATCTCACACTGCTCTCCTGGTTCTGCTGCTGCCTATTCTTTGCTGCTGCTTCTCACCATCTTGTCACCTCTGGTGTTAACTGTTCTCCTCCCTTCCTTCTGAGTTCTCCATCCATTCACAGCTTCAAAACTGCTTCCACATTTCAGGTATCTGTTAAGAGCAGCACCCCACTCTCTCAATACCAAATTCTGTCTTAGTCATCTTGTGCTGCTATTAATAAATACCACAAGTGGATGGCTTTAACAAAGAGAAATTTATTTTCTCACAGTCTAGTGGGCTAGAAGTCCAAATTCAGGCCCTCGGCTCCAGGGGAAGGCTTTCTCTCACTGTGAGCTCTGGCGGAAGATCCTTCTAATCAATCTCCTCCTGACTAGGAGTTTCTCTGCACAGGAACCCCAGGTCCAAAGGACAAGCTCTGCTCCTGGGTCTCCTTTCTTGGTGATGTGAGTTCCCCCATTCTCTGCTCACATCTCTCTTTCCTTTTATGTCTTGTACTATAAAAGGTAGTGCTGGCCATGCCCCAGGGAAACTCCCTTTACATTGCATCAGAGGTATGACCTGAGCAAGAAGGTTACACCCCACCCTAGTCCTCTTCAACATGATCAATCTTGCCTCACTAAACAAAGGCAGAAATTAGGATTTAAAGCATATAGGAAAATTATATCAATCACAAAATGAAGGAGAACCACGCAATACTGGGAATCATAGCCTAACCAAGTTGACACACATTTTGAGGGGACACAATTCAATCGATGATACCTGCTTAGGGTCAGGAATAAGACAAGGATGCCTACTGTCACCACTTCTATTAAATATTGTGCTGGAAGTTTTAGCCAGAGAAAATAAGCAAGAAAAAGAAATAAAAAGGAAGGAAGGAAGGAAGAAGTAAAACTATTCCTTTCCACAGATGATACGATCCTATAAAAAAAAAAAAAAGACTCCTAAAGAATCCATGAGAAAGCTACTGGAGCTAATAAATGAATTTAGCAAAGTACCAGGATACAAGGTCAACACACAAATACCAGTTAGGTTTCTATACATCAATGATAAGCAACCTTTAAAAGGAAATTAAGAAACAAGTCCTTTATGTTTCTGGTGTAGTAGCCAATATTATTTTTTTTCTTTCTCCATCTCTTACTCTATATCATGGTAATTACACTGTCATAAATTTTTATTCACAATAAAGAAGTTTAAAAAATGCTAGAATGGATCATTCTATTTCTCATACCCTCTCTCTCATGAAACCTGGAAGCTTAAATAAAGCAAAAAATTAGGAATATCATATTTTGTTCTTGTAGTTCTCAAATGTGAAAAACATGAATTTAAGAGAATTCTGAAGTCTAGGTATTCCCACTGGAGAAGTTAAAGTAAAAATTTTTCAATAGCCCTTTGAAGCATCATGAATTCTGAGATGCTTATAATTATTTAAGGTCTGTAGTGGCTTTTCAATTCATCCCAGCTTCCCAGATGATGGCAATACTCTCAGTTGTTCTGAGATGTCTACAGTAGAGAGACATTCAGCATTCTGAGTATGTAGTTAGTATTTTAGAACTGTTAAGAACTCCACGTTTCTGGAATTCCACATGCAAAGAACAAGTGTTTAAGAAATAGAGCAAAGAAAACAGAAGAGAGGAAGATATATATAAATAATATATAAAATAGATTTTTTTCAGATTCAAAGAACGTGAGTGTACAGCTTGACAATTTACAGTTAAATACGCTGATGTAACTTTCACCTTTGAGTCGAAATCGACTTGACAGAAATGGGTTTCTTTTTTTTATTTTTTTGGTTAACACCCACCTGGTTCAAGTCTTAGAAAAATTTGCTGAGAATCCCAAAGTGCTCCATCCTCTCCACTCAACAGTAAACATTGTACTTACATATTTAGATTTCATTTTCTTTTATTGCTTTACAGATGTGATCTCTAAATAATATAGCATAACTCTAATGTTTTTGAAATTTTATATAAGTGGTTTCTGTTTTGTCTGGCTTCTTTCAAATAACATCACACTTTTTTAAGATTTATCCATGTATTGAGTATTTCTGCAACTTCACTCATTTCTATTGCTGCAGTATTCCAAACATAATCTATTCTACTGTTCAGGAACATTAGTTTTTTTTTTTTTTTTTAGTTTTTGGCACTTAAGAAAATACTGTTTTGGACATCTTTATGTGCATATTTTGGCTCATTTTGCATGTATTTCTCTCAAGATATAGATGATAGAAAGAGATGGATGGATAGATGGTTGGTTGGACGGATGGACAGACGGACGGATGGAAGGACGGATGGACGGAAGTATGGATGGAAGTATGGATAGGTAGGTAGGTAGGTAGACAAACAGAGATAATCTCTATCCTCAGTATACCTGTACTCAGCTTTTTAAAATACTGTCAAAATTTTCTGAAGTAGTTGTACGAGATTACATGCTTGCCATCACTGAGTTTCTGTTGCTCCACATCTTCATCAATATTTCATTCTGTCAGATATTTAAAAATATTAGCCAATCTAGTTGAAGTGCATGATGATTCTAATTTTTGTGATTATTGATAAAAATTAGCATCGTTTTTAAAATATTTTGGCCATTTGTGCTTCTTCATTGAGATATACCTGTTCAAGTTTTTGCCAATTTTTCCTATTTTCTTTTTAATATTATGAAGGATTTATATGCTCTGGATTCACCAAAAAAAAAAAAAAAAAAAAGTTGCCATTGAGTCAACTCTGACTCATGGTGTCCTCATGTGTGTCAGGGTAAAACCGTGCCCTATAGGGTTTCCACAAGCTGATATTTCAGAAGTTGATCACCAGATCATTCTTCCAAGGTGCCTCTAGGTAGACACCAACACCCAACCTTTCAGTTAGCAGGTGAGGCCATGACTGTTTGCATTATTCAGGGACTCTTCCCTTCACTTAAGCCCTCTAAATTTATCTTAACAATGTTATAGTTTTGTATTTAGATGTCTCAAATCTATTTTTGTGAAATTTCCTCCTGGTATTTGATCTATTTTTATTCTATCACAAATTGTATCCTTAAATTTTTCAATTTCAATTTTGACTTTTGGTAGAATATAAAATAATTATAAAATTAATTTCATGTATTGACCCTGTATTCAGATTTTGGCAAACATACTTATTAATTCTAACAATTTATTTATAGATTATTTTAGGTTGTCTGCCTGGTGGCACAGTGATTAAAGCACTTGGGTGTTAACTGGAAGGTCAGCAGTTAGAACCCACCAGCAGCTCTGCAGGAGAAAGATATGGCAGTCTGCTTCCATAAAGATTTGCAGCCTTCAAAACTCTATGGAGTAGTTCTACTCTGTTCTATAGGATTGTTGTAAGTAGTAATTGACTCGATGGCAATGTTTTGTGTGTGTGTGTGTGTTTATTTTGTTTTGTTTTACGTATGCAACAATGTCATCTGTGAAAAATAAGTTTTATTTTTTCTTTCCAATTTATATAACTTTTGTTTCTCTTAACTTGCTGCACTAACTAGACCAGTAATGATGACAAGTAGTAACTGTGAGCATCCTTATCTTCTTATTCCTAATCAAACAGAGGTTTTACTTCACTATTGCTATATAATGAATGTGATAGGTGTCATGTTTGCACGTGTCCTAGTCATCTAGTGCTGCTATAACAGAAATACCACAAGTGGGTGGCTTTAACAAACAGAAATTTATTTTCTCACAGTTTAGGTGGCTAGAAGTCTGGTTTCAGAGTGCTGGCGCTAGGGGAAGGCTCTCTCTGTCCGTCTGGGGGAAAATCCTTTTGTCTTTCAGCTTCTCTTCTTTTGTTCTTTGATGATCTCCATGTGGCATCAATCTTTCCCCATTTGTGCTTCCTTGCTTCTGTACCTAGTCTGCTCCTTTTGTAACTAAAAAGTGTTGGGTTTAAAACATACTCCACACTGATATGACCTCTTTAACATGATAAAGAAAATTCTATTCCCGGGTGAGATTACATTCATGGCTATAGGGGTTAGGATTTACAATACATATTTTGGGGGGACACAATTCAATCCTAACACCATTTTTTGTCAGATGTATATTCCTTAGATTCCTTACATTCTTAGACTGATGGAATGTTTTAGCATGAATAAATATTAACTTTTATCGAACTCCATGTATTGAGGAGACCATACGAGTTTTTTCTCCTTTGCTTTGATTCTGATGTGAATTAGATTCATTTTTCCACTCTTCTAATGTCCTTTCTGGGTATCTGTATCTAGGCTATGCTGGACTCATAAAATTAGTAAAGTTCCCTCTTTCACCAGAATCTAAAAGAATTAACCATATTTACATACATAATCTAAAAGAATACATTTAATCAGTATTTACGCTGAGAAAATAATACAAGAACCTGGACTATACGAAGGAGAATGTGGCATCAGGATTGGAGGGAGGCTTATTAACAACCTGCAATATGCTGATGACTTGCTGAGAGTAAAGAGGACTTGAGGCACTTACGGATGAAGATCAAAGACTACAGCCTTCAGTAAGGATTACACCTCAACACAAAACAAAAATTCTCACAACTCGACCAATAAGCAACAGCATGATAAACAAAGAAAATGTTGAAGTTGTCAAGGACTTCATTTTACTTGCATCCACAATCAACACCCACGGAAGCAGCAGCCAAGAAATAAAATGACATGTTGCATTTGGCAAATCTGCTTCAAAAAACCTCTTTAAAGTGTTCAAAAATAAAGATGTCATTTTAAGGACTAAGGTGTGTCTGACCCAAGTCATGGTATTTTCAATCACCTCAAAAACATGTAAAAGCTGGACAATGAATAGAGAAGACAAAAGAAGAATTGATGGCTTCAAATTATGGAGGCTTCAAATTGTGGAAGAATATTGAATATACCATGGACTCCCAGAAGAACAAACATCTGTCTTGGAAGAAATACAGCCAGAATGCTCTTTAGAAGCAAGGATGGTGAGACTTCATCTCAGTACTTTGGGCAAGTTATCAGGAAGGACCTGTCCCTGGAGAAAGACATCCTGCCTGGCAAAAGAGAGGGTCAGCGAAAAAGATGAAAACCCTTGATAAGATGAATTGACTCAGTGGCTGCAACAGTGGGCTCAAACATAGCAACAATTGTGAGGGTGGTTCAGGACCAGGCAGTGTTTTGTTCTGTTGTACACAGGGTCACTACTATGAGTGAGAACCGAATCAAAGGCACCTAATGACAACAACAATGTATGTATTCTATCACGTCTTCTACATATAACGACAATTTATTTTTTCCTTTCTAATGCTTTTCTTTTTAGGTTTATTTATTTATTTCCTTATTGCATTAATCAAGATCTCCAGTACAATACTGATTAGAAGTGGTGACAGTGGTCGTCTTTTTCTCTCTCACAGACTGAGGAGGAAAACTTTCAGGATTTCACCTTTGAGTTTAATGATTTGTTATAGGTTTGCGTTAAGGACATTTTCCCCCTATTTCAAGTGCTGAACATTCACTTTCATAAACAGGAACTGAATTTTATCAAACACTTTTCCTTCCTCTACAGAGGTGATCAGGTGACTATTTTTTCCTGATTTTATTGAATTTTATTGCTTCAATGTGGTGACTAATATTGCCTGAATTTCAAATGTTAACCTTGCTTTTCTGAAGTAAACACAACTTTGTCCTGTCGTTTTCCTTAGTACATATCATAGTATTCCTCCCCCAGATGACTGGTAAGTTCACCTGGTTGACAAATAGATCATTGAAATCAAGTAATTTCAAAATGATCTTTTTTCAGTTTGTAGACCGATGTCTTCTTTCGTCTTAATTATATTTGCACATAAACTCCAAGTACACATATATTTAATCTACTTGATAAACTTTAATAACTCTAATTTTCTCACTTTTCTCATACTTTAGTTCATTTCATTTTCATTTTATTCAATCTTTTAATCTTGTCTTCATTCTACCTTAAAGTTTTTTCAGCTGTGTGTGTTTTTTTTCCACTCTTAAATTTGGTTTTATTTCTTTCTTTTTCTTCTGTTTCTTCTCCTGAACTATAGTACATTATGGTTCATCTCATTCTGTCTCCATATCTTCTATGAGTTCTTGTCTTCATGTTCTGTTTTTTGGCCTCATAGAGTTAGTTATTTCCTTAATGTTTTTCTTTTTTAATTAGATGTAGTTCTCAATCCTCATCACCTGCAAAACAGTATAAGATGAAGTGAGCGTTTGTCTGCTATGTATTTCTTATCTGACCCTTTCATGCCTCTTATTATGATTATTATTATTACCTGGAACTCATTTCTTTTTCATTACTCATATTTATATAAGTTGATATTTCTTTCCTGGGACAACTAATTTGGGAATATTTGTGTTGGGGAAGAGCCAAGTCCATGTTTTAAGCCATAAGAATGCTCCTTCTTACCCAGGCATATGTGTCCAAGTGAGCTCTTTTAGCTTTTTTATATACAGTTAACTGAGATTTTCTAGGTCAATTCTAGGTCTAGTAATGCTTCTTTTCACTGATCTAACATATCTTTCAAATATACCTTACCTCTGTGGTTTCTCGTTAGCTTATCCTAGAAGTCAAATCAGGTCTAAGTGCTCTTCCATTGATATTCTTCATCCCCTGTTCCTTCTGCTTTAATGAGGGCCAGTTGGTTTATTCCCAGGCTGCATTCAAAGAGAAAAGATCTTGAAACTATTTGCAGCAGTGAGCATTTTCTTTCTGTATCAGCCCACACTGCTTCACCTTCACTTCTTTCAAAACATTTTTCTATTTTCTATTTGGGAATCTCTGTTTCAGAGGCCGCCTTCTTTAATGAAGTTTGCATTTTATGCTCGTTTGTTTTCCTTGTTGTTTTGAGGTGATTTCTCAAAACACACGGGAAAGTAATGATTCTTCACATTAACTAGAATTTTAACATCTCATTTTAAATAATCTTAGAATCATTGTCAACGCTTGCATTCTCTGATCGCATTACTAAAGCTATTCCACAATGCAAAGTGCCAAAATTTTGTGGGGAGGAACATGTATTTACAAAATGGCAATTACAAAGGTATATTTGATTGAAAAGGGACACTTGTAGTTTAGTGGTAGACTTCTCCTCTTCCATGTGAGAGACCCAGGTTCGACTCCCAGCCAATGAATCTTATATGCAGTCACCCGCATCTGTCAGGAGCCTTCTGTGTTGCTATGATGCTGAACAGGTTTCCAAGAAGATTCCAGGCTAAGACATACTAAGAAGAAAGGCTGGGGAGCTACTTTCAAAAATCAGCCAGTGAAAGCCCTGTGGATCACAACTGTCTGGACCGGGCAGCATTTCCTTCCATTGTGCATGCGGTTGCCATGAGTCCAGGCCCAACTCAATAACAGCTAACAAAAACATGTATGAGCAGTGTGTTCTCAAAAGGGTCTGATGTATTTTTTGACATGATCTATATGAAAGTAAGGGGCAAATTTTTACATAATACTTTTTTTTGCCATAAGTTTATCAATTATACCACAACACCCCCACCTTTCCTCTCTGTAATAATGTCTCTGGTACACCACTATGGGGTGCACCTACTGCTAAAGGTGCCTTCTTTGCAGAAACCAAGAATTTCATCGTTATTAAAATGTATTTGAAAGCTTAGATTATAAATAAGTACATGCACTAGAAAAAATAAAACTTGGAATCATTATTATATGTAGGTTTGCATGCCTCACCTGTATTGTCCATTACCTGCATGACGTTGTGATAATCTATAGCTTCTAGACATACAGTGCTCTTCCATATGAAAGAGAATAAAGATACCTACCTCATAAAAGTATTTTATTGGTGAAAGAAAATATAAAAATGTGTTGTGACTTGTAAAACACTATTGTAATTGTTTAACTCATATTAACATAATTTATAATAAAAATCAGAGTTTCTAGGTGGTACAAACACTTAACCCACTTGGCTGCTGACTTTCAGGTTGGCTGCCACAATCATGTAGGGTCCCAATGACAAGAGGGACACTTCAGAAGAAAGGCCTGGAGATCTCCTTCCAGAAAATCAGCCTTTGAAAACCCTATGAAGTAGTTCTATTCTGGCACACATGGGGTTGCTATGAGTCAGAATTGACTCAATGGTAACTGTGTGTGTTCATGGTACACAATAACAATCATGATTATTTTAATTTTCACACAAATTGAGAGGTCAGTTATCTATGGCAATTCATAACATTTCCTCTGGGAGATTTTTAGAATTTTTTCTATCCCTGTAATTTTACAATTCACATTAATTGTAATGATATTACCGACTGTCCCAAAGGTGTTCCCAGACTCAGCATATTTCATCATTGTTGTTTAGTGAAACTTACTTACTTATCTTTCATATTGAAGATTTTTCCCTACAGAATCATATAAATAGGAGGATTCTTTTTAGGTGGATCCATGACGGGGAGAGATGAGAGGCAGGGTCTACCTACTGACACGATCATGTAGGATCCCAGTGACAAGAGGGAGAAATGGCATAAGTAATGGAGAACTGCATTCTCAGTCTTGGTTAGGTACAAAGAAGAGGAAACATTTCTTACTTTAGAAAAGTTAGACTTGTTTTTTTCTCCAGAATAATTCTTGACTAAATCATCTGCACAGAAGAGCCCACTAAGCTTAACAGGGTAAGTGGGGGAAGAAATTATGTTGTCTTGAAAGTATTTTATAGGATTCTCAAATTCAAACAGAAAATTGTATAAAATTTGGGGCTATCAATTGTCATGCCATAGTTCATAAAGAAAATATTCTACATCCTACTTTAGTGAGAGCATCTGGGGTCTTAAAAGCCAGTGAGAGGCCATTTAGGATAACATCTCTTGGTCCCATCCGGTCCTGAGGAAAGTAGGAAGAAGAACACCAAAGATACAAGAAAAAAATTAGGCCCAGGGACTAACGTACCACATGAATCACAGCCTCCACCAGCCTGAGCCCAGAACTAGATAGTGCCTGGCTACCAGCACCAGCTACTCTGAGAGGAATCACAATAGAGGGTCCCAAACAGAGCGGGGAAAATTGTAGAACAAAATTCAAATTCAGAAAAAAGACCAGATTTATTGGTCTGGCAGACAGGAGGAACCCCGAACACTGTTGCCCCCAGACACCCTTCCAATTCAGAACTTAAATCACTCCCGAGGTACACCTTTGAGCCAAAGATTAGACAGGCCTATAAAACAAATAATAACACACATGAGGAACATACTTCTTAGATCAATTAAGTAAATGAGAAGAAATGGGCAACACCTGCCCAAAAGCAAAGATGAGAAAGCAGGAAAGGACAAGAAAACTGGAACATTGGATGGAGACCCCCAGATGGAAACAGAAAGGGGAACATGTTGATACATTGCAGGGATTGCAACCAATGTCACAGAACAATTTGTGTACAAATTTTTTAATGAGAAACTAATTTGCTCTGTAAACTTTCACCCTTTTTATTTTTTTTGCACAAAACTTTTTAGATTTTATACCAATTTTCCTTCTTTCAAAGTTTGGGAAAATGGAAATCATCCCAGCTTGATTTCTAATGAAGTGTAGATCTAAAATGAAAATGATTATTTATTTGTGTTTTTAGTTTCTGCCAAACAAATTCATAAATTCATTTTAACGAACATTTATTATGAGCCTAGGGGGTGTTTTTTTAAAGCATCTATAGGGTGGATATGAATAAAAAGTTTATAAGTGTGTGAAAGGGTTATGAGAAACATGTTTTAAGATATAAAATATAATTAACTCAATTTTGTATATATGTAATGTGGGAAATTACAGCTGGAAAATCTAGTGGAAATGCCCAGCAATTAGCTAAGATTGTAAATCTATAGCTACAAAAGAAGAGTGGGTCAGAAGAAATATAATGGTTAGTTACATGTAAAATTAGTAAGTGAAGCCACAGTGGTAGAGGAAATGAGTTAGAAAGGAAGGACATTATATCTAATTAGAGAACTTCAGAGATGGACATAGGGTAGAAGAAGGAAAGGAATGGAAAGTGCAGTGGGGAAAATACTAGTGATAAGCTCACTAAAAAGAAGTACGTATGAAGGCAGAGGGTTGCTTCAATACTGAAAGAATCAGTCTGCTGCAGAGAAGTCAAACAGAAGAGTAATTTAGAAGAGACACTGGTTTGGAAACCAGGAACACATTTATGTGCTTCAGAGACCATTTACAGTTGAGTATTGGGAACTGATTTTTGAAAAGAAATACTACTTACTTTAGATATAAAGGGAAAGAAATGCTGTTATCAAAGTTTCCTTTAACTAATATTACATGTTTATAAGATAGTTTTTGTGTACTAATCCTGAGGAAAATCATCAGGGTTATAAACATAAAAATAATACACTTCCCCTTCTGAAAAGGTTTGACATTTTCAATGCAAGGTTTCTAAAACTAGTGTCTCTGTGTGTCTGTGTTTGTGTAGACTGCGGGAAAGGGAAAATAATGATTAGATTATTGGAGACTGACTATAAGAAATGGATACACTGTTAAAAAGAACTACTCCATAGGAGATGGGCGGGGGAAAGTAGACATCAACTTGAATTCAACTCATAGTGATCCTATGTTAATCAGAGTAGAACTGTGCTCCAAAGACTTTTCAATGGATGATTTTTCAGAAGGAGATGTCCAGGCCTTTCTTCCCAGGCACCTTTGAATGGGTTCAAACCAACTGTGCTTGGCAGCCAAGCCCATTAACTTTTTGCACCAGCCAGGGACTCCCCATAGAAGATGAACAAATTGAAATCAAAAGTGCACATGGAAAATTAGAGACATGCAAATCAAAGCCACAGTGACATACCATCTCATCCTGGCATTACTGGCACGAATCAATAAAACAGGAAATAACAAATGTTGGAGAGGCTGCAGGGAGATCAGAACTCTTATGCACTGCTAGTGGGAATGCAAAATGATACAACCATTTTGGAAAACTATACGGCACTTTCTTAGAAAGCCAGAAATAGAAATACCATATGGTCCAGCAATCTCACTCCTAGGAATATATCCTAGAGAATTAAGAGTCATCACATGAATAAATATATGCACACCCATGTTCACTGCAGCATTGTTCACAATAGCAGAAAGATGGAAACAACCTAGATGCCCATCAACAGATGAATGGATAAACAAACTGTGGTACATACACACAATGGAGTATTATGCGATGATAAAGAACAAAGATGAATCCGGGAAACATCTCCTAACATGGGTGAATCTGGAGGGCATTATGCTGAGTGAAGTAAGTCAATCACAAAAGGACAAATATTGTACGAGACCACTACTATAAAAACTCATTAAAAGGTTTACATACAAAAAGAAACAATCTTTGATGGTTATGATGGAGGAGAGGGGTGAGGATGGAAAAACACTTAGTAGGCAATAGATAAGTGGTAACTTTGGTGAAGGGTAAGACAGTACACAATACTGGGGAAGCCAGAACAACCTGTGCAAGGCAAGGTTATGGTAGCTCCACAGACACATCCAAACTCCCTAAGGAAACAAATTGCTGGGCTGAGGGCTGTGGGGAGCATGATCTCAGGGAAAATCCAGCTCAATTGGCATATCATAGTTTATAGAGAAAATGTTCTACATTCTACTTTGATGAGTACCATCTGGGGTCTTAAACGCCTGTGAGCGGCCATCTAGGATACTCCACTGGTCTCACCCCTTCGGGAGCGAGGAAGAATGAAGAAAACTAAAGATACAAGGGAAAGATTAGTCCAAAGGACTAATGGGCCACATCTGTCACAGCCTCCACCAGACTGAGTCCAGTACAACTAGATGGTTCCCAGCTATCACCACTGACTGCTCCGACAGGGATCACAATAGAGGGCTCCTGACAGAGCTGGATAAAAATGTAGAACAAAATTCTAACTCAGAAAAAAGGACAGACTTGCTGGCCTGACAGAGACTGGAGAAACGCTGAGAGTATGGCACCCGAAGACCCTTGCAGCTCAGTAATAAGGTCACTACTGAGGTTCACCCTTCAGCCAAAGATTGAACAGACCCATGGAACAAAACAAGACTGAAGAGGCGCATCAGCCCTGGGACAGGGACTGGAAGACAGGCGGGAAGAGGAAAGCTGGCAATAGGGAACCCAGGGTTGAGAAGGGAGAGTGTTGACATGTGGAGTTGTTAACCAATGTCATAGAACAATGTGTGTACTGTTTGATGACAAACTAGTTTGTTCTGTAAATCTTCATCTAAAGTACACTTAGAAAAAAAAAAAGTGCCGATGGAAAGACAGCATTTGCAATGAGAGAGTTAGGTTGCTGATTCTGGGGATTGGAAAAGCAGATAATATCTAGAAATACAAGTTTTGAGATGAAAGGGAAGAGTTTGAAAGTGAAAATATAAGGAAGAACATTTAAATAACAGAGTGAATGTGGACAGAAGGATTGAACTTACGCAGCTTAAGTATTAGAAAAAGGGCATAACAAGAGTCATAGAATCTGTATTTTCTATGAACCCTTTGATGAAGATGTAATAATTTGTTATAGTTTCCCGCCCCCTTTCTCAGAATCCTTATCAATAAAAGAGAAGTTCATCCAGTTTCACCCAGGCATTTTCCTCAAGATTTTCCTATGAAAATTTTGCAGATTTTTACCTTGGCATAGAAGCAGACAAAAGCATATTTCTAAACCTGAAAGTGATTAAGAGTATGGACCTAATAGGAAAATGCCTTGGGAATAAATTTTAGACCTAGCTGAATAACAAGATAAAATAATAGAATGATAATGAGATTTTGTTATGTACTTTTTCCTAGGAAAGTACACTATAGTTTATAAATATATTCATTATATCTTCCAACATGCTCTATTTTGACAGCTGATACTAAGAAACAGGAAAAAATGATCAATGAAAGTTACTTTGGTGGATTTATACTCCTTGGATTCTCTGGACAGCCTCAGCTGGAGATGATCATCTCTGGGGTTGTCTTTTTCTTCTACACCATTGCCTTGATGGGAAATACAGCCATCATCTTCCTGCCATTATTGGATGAACGTCTCCAAACCCCCATGTACTTTTTCCTTAGAAATTTGGCCATCTTGGATCTCTCTTACACCACAAATATAGTCCCACAGATGTTGGTCAACATCTGGGGTAAAGACAAGAAAATAACCTTTGGTGGCTGTGCCTTTCAACTTTTCGCTAGTGTGGCACTATTCACAGTTGAATGTATGCTTCTAGCTGTGATGTCTTATGACCGGTTCAATGCTGTCTACAAACCTCTACACTATATGACCATAATGAACCCCCAGCTCTGTCAAGGCCTGGTGGCCATAACTTGGGGAATTGGGATCACTAATTGCATGATTCTTTCCCCCTATGCCATGAGCCTTCCTCGATGTGGAAACCACCACCTGGATCACTATTTTTGTGAGATCTCTGCTATGGTCAAGATTGCATGTGTAGGCACCATAGCCATGGAGGAAACTTTATTTGCATTGAGTTTTTTTGTTTTCCTTGCACCACTTCTTCTCATTCTAGTTTCATATGGCTTCATTGCTATAGCTGTACTCAAAATTAAATCTGGCACAGGAAGGCAAAAAGCTTTTGGGACGTGCTCTTCCCATCTCTTTGTGGTATCCATCTTCTATGGGACTGTTATCTACATGTACATACAACCAGGAAACAGTCCATCTCAGTATGAGGGTAAACTTCTCAGTATCTTTTATTCCATTGTTACTCCCAGTTTAAACCCACTGATCTACACACTAAGGAATAAGGAGTTCAAGGAAGCCATGAAGAGGCTCATTGGAAAAGTTTCTGTAGAAACAAGAGGACACTAACATCTTTCTATCCAAAATTTCCAGTACATAAATTGGTTCTGTCTAAGTTTTAGATTAGGAGCCCTGGTGGCACAGTGGTTAAGAGTTCAACTGTCAAATGAAAGGTTGATGGTTTGAACCCACCCAGTGTCTATAAGGAAAACGACCTAGTGATCTTCTTCCATAACGATTACAGCTTAGAAAACCCTATGAGGCAGTTCTACTTTGTCACATGTAGTCTATGAGTCAGAACCACCGGTACCCAACAACAACCTTTAGTTATAAAAATGGAGTAGTTATTTTGTAGGCATCACCTGAGAGAGAGAGAAAAATACCTAAACATTTTGCTTATAATATTTTATTCTCTATATCCCTCATCGTCAACTATTGAATCTTATAAAAAAAAAAAAAAGCTAAAAATATATTTCAATGTCACTGATTATCATCTCTGACAATTTGTCTACAACTGTGGCTAAAAAGCAGGTTTCATGGAGCCCAAGGGTTGTGTTAATGGGGAGGGAGAGGAGCATTCTACAAAAGTTTGATTGAAATTATTGTTTACCTAATATCGAGTATACCCTGAAATGCCAGGAGCCCTGGTGGCACACTGGTTAAGAGATTGGCTACCAACCAAAAGGTTGGCAGCTCAAACCCACCAGCCACTACTTGCAAACCCTAAGGGGAAGTTAGTTCTACTCTGTCCTATAGGGTCACTATGAGTTGGAATTAACTCTACAGTAATGGGTATGGGATTTGGGTGTGTACTGCCACAAGAATGAATAAATCTGTCTTGGAGGAAGTATAGCCAGAATGCTCCTTATAAAGGAGGATGGGGAGACTTCATCTTACATACCTTAGACTTGTTATTAGGAGGGAGCAGTCCCAGAAGAAGCACATGCTTGGTAAAGTAGAGGATCACCAAATAAAGAGCAAGACCCTCAACAAGATGGATTGACATAATGGCTGCAACAATGGGTTCAATCATACCAACCACTGTGAGGATGGCGCAGGACGGGGCAGTGTTTTGTTCTGTTGTACATAAGGTCACTAAGAATTGGAATGACTCAATGGCACATAACAACAACAAAAATCTTTATACTGCCATTATCATGTAACAAAAATATATAACTTCAATATTCTATGTTTAAATTTTTACCTATGACTGACAAATCTGTTCCTATTAAGATTAAATCATTTTTGTACAGATCTCAAATACTGCTGCCATCTCCGTCCACCTACTTTAAATACCCCTCATATACATACTGTCTTGGTCATCTAGTATTCCTAGCACAGAAATACCACAAATGGATGGCTTTAACAAAGAGAGATTTATTCTCTCACAGTCTAGTAGGCTACAAACCCAAATTCAGGATGTTGGCCCCAGGACAATGCTTTCTCTCTGTTGGCTCTGGAAGAAGGTCTTTGTCATCAGTCTTCTGTTGGTCTGGGAGCATATCACACACAGGGGCCCCAGGTCCAAAAGACACACTTTGCTCTCGGTGCTGTTTTCATGGTGGTATGATGTCCCCAACTCTCTCCTTGTTTCCCTTTCATTTTATCCCTTGAGAAATAAAAAGTGGTACAGGCCACACCCTAGGAAAATCCTTTTACATTGGATCAGGGATGTAGCCTAAGCAAGGGTGTTACATCCCTCCCTAATCCTCTTTAACCACAGGCAGAGATTATGATTTATAATACATAGGAAAATCACAAAATCGAGGTCAACCACACTTGGCCTAACGAAGTTGACACATATTTTGGGGGGACACAATTTAATCCATTACATATGCCAAATGACTTCACTAAAATATATTTCTATTGGAGCTATTATATGCATGAATCAAGGCCTTCTCAAAGTAATGTTATCAAAATAAAGTGTAGTAGTAAGTTGGATACCAAGAATAATATGATTATAATGTTAAAAAGTCAACCCTGATATCAAATTTTTGTGTTCATCCAACAAGTTCATAAATGGGTAGTAAGTAAATGCGACATATGTATTAACTCTTTTTTAAGGCCAGCATGATCTTGAATAAGGATATCATTCCTTACATTATAAGGGTATTATTACAAGTGGGGAAAATCCTATACCAATATCTCTCAAAAATTCTTGACAAAACATTAGTATATCAAATCCTGAAATAAAGAAGAAGAAAAAAATAACACATTTCAACCAAGTGGGTTTACTTCAACTATTTAAGGTAGATTAACATTGAAAATAAATCGCCACTTATTCCATTACTGAAATCCATGACACTGACAACATAAAAGTGAAAAATAATATCTAGAAATAAACTTCCTTAGCTTGATGATGACTAAACTTCCAGCAAGCATTATGAAGCATAAACAACCTGATCAATTGAACAGCATATATAGCCTAGAAACAGACCTAAAACATATGCAGTCAGCCAGTGTACAAAAAATGTGACGTTGCATTGCTGTAGGGAAAGGACGGTCTTTTCAAAAAATGGTTCCATATCAAATGGATATTCACAGAGGGGAAAAATATGTAGATTTCATATACAAAAATCAATTTCAAATGAATCACAGATACAAATGTGAAAGGTAAAGCAATATGGCTTTTAACAGTGTTTGTGAATTTTTAATAGGAAGAGATTTATTAAACAGGACACAAAAAATATTAAGTATATTAGAAAATGACTAAATCAGAGTATAACAATTGAGGGAGAGGAAAATCTCTTTAAGAAACACTGCAGTGTAGCAAAATATTATTCAAGAGTCTTCCCTCTAGCCTTCCTTGAAGAGACATTGTTGCCATTTAACAAGGGGACCTTACACTGGAGAAAGGGCTTATTAGATAGTGGCGCTGAATGATTGCAAGTCTCTTATGATCTTACTTCCTAATGCTGCTTTGATCACTACGTGGCATGTGAAAAGGAAAGAAGACATGAGAATGAGTTTTAATTAATTCACTTTCATTATGAACAATAATCAGTTCTTTATGGTCTTTCTCTAAGAGAGAACACACCAGGGGTAACTTTACTGTATGGACTATCATGAAACTCATTCAAAATGTTTAATAGTTTCAAACTGCATTGGGAGCAGTTAAAATCCAAGTGACAGAATCCTCTGGGACATGGAGAAAGTGATATCATGAATACTGGTAACTCTGTTCAACTTTATAATGAGATCCTTTGGGTCATATTCCTTTCTTGTAAATAATTGCTTAAGTGAAAATCTCCCTTGCTCTTCCCTGGATTTTAAACAACAAATACTAGTCTCTTTATTCAGAATCCCTAGTTACGCAGAGGGACAGCATGGTCAAACCAATTTTTCAATTTCTTAGGGAGTAGGGAAAAACTTTTTAAAAAAAAAAATTTTTTTTTTTTTTTAAGGGAAAAACTACCAAAAAGGTGAATAGCAAAGGATAGAAGCATAATACTGGTACTTCAATATTCCCAAGTGTGCTTCTGTTTTTCCCTTCTCATGCCTTTACAATATAAAATCCATAAGAGTAAATAAGCCAAATGCTCAATAAAGGAATGTCAAATTATGTCTTACTTTCACTTAGAAATCATGGGGAAACGTGTGCAAATACAGGAAATCAAAGCCCTTGAGTGCTTTTCTTAGTGGTTTATCTTCATTATATCTATGATCTTATGAAGAATTATCAAAGATTCTCAAAAAAAAGAAAACACCTAGTCTTTTTCTCTAAGAAGACAAAATAAGCTTAATTAATGAACAAGCCATCAGTGTGAAAGTGGGTTAAGTAGTATATATGCAACAAAGTGAAATTTAAATTTAAAAAATATGAAATAATCTAGGAGAGATGATACTTTTTTTTCAACTAAAATGAGGTTCTAAAATTATAAAGAGTAAAATTTGAAGTCATTTTAATTGCTTCATCTGTTTTTATTTTTTAAAAATTCATTTATTTTTAATCTACTAAATTGCTTCTGGTGGCACAGTGGTTAAGAGCTCAGCTGCTAACCACAGTTCAAATTCACCAGCTGCTGCTTGGAAACCACATGGGGCAGCTCTACAGTGTCCTTGAGTGTCGCTATGAGTCAAAATCTACTCGATGGCAAAAGGTTGCATTTGATTTTAAATTGCTTGGGAATTGCAAAGAAATACTAAAGTAATAATTTTAATTTTATGATATCAGAAATCTGGGGAGCTGGGTAGTTTTGAAGTTGTGGAATGTAATATACTTTAGTCAAAGGTAGAATCTATGCATCATAAACAATGCATCTAATTTGTTATACAATTAATGATTTGCAAATAATATAAAAGTACACTTTCCTTACGATGTGAAGTTTGTTTCATCGTCAAACCTAAGCAGGAAAGTCAAAATAAATTGTGTTTTATTATTTTCAATTTTTAAATTTATTTTGAGTAATGCAGGTTCAAGGATAAGTTATTAAAATGTGAAGTGAAAGTTAACTATGTACCCCACCTAACCCAAGGCATATTCCCCCAAAAGAAATTAATGTTGTTTCCACAAGTATATGGAAAATATGCCATTACAGCATACAAATGAAATACGCTGTGTACAATGCTCTGTCACACAATCTATTGTTTTAATTAACAATGTATCTTGATCATGCTTCCATATGAGTACATGTTTATTTGTGTAGGTCTGTTAAATGTATGAAATATTTGGTTAAGAAGTTTCTTCATGATTACTAATGTTGTTTTTGAATTTTTTATATGAAAATAGTGTTGTACATATTTTTTGGAAAGTCATGTAAATATGCATGCAGGATAAAAACCAAGAAATGAAGTTAGTGAAAGTTGGTTCAAAAGGTTTATACGTTTTTAAATGTGAAAGTTAATAGCAAATTGTCTTCCAGAAAAAAAGTTTACATGCCTCTGCACAGATTATGACATTGGCCATTTTTGCATATATGCACCAATATCTGTGTATAACAATCACTTAACTATATGCCAACATGTTAGGAGAAAAAAACAAAAAAGCTCAACTTTTCAATTTTCATTTCTTAATTAGAATAGAATTGAAATAATTTTCATCTATGTTCGTTGCTGTTTTTGGTGCCCTCGAGTTGATCTCGACTCATAGCGACCCTATGTACCACAGATGAAACACTGCCTGGTCCTGCGCCATCCTCACAATTGTTATGCTTGAGCTCATTGTTGCAGCCACTGAGTCATACATGTTTATGTATTTATTTTTCCTCATAGTGCCTTTTCATGATATTATCGCATGTTTTCTTTGTGAAGGCATCCCTTATTTTCTTGGAGGAAAAAGCTAAAAAGTTATTTTATATTGAGAAAAGGAGTCTTTTCTTATGTGTATTAATGGCTTTATTTGGATCCTGTTGTATATGAGTTTATCCATGACTGAATTTTATACTGAAATTCATGACATGTACTTTTTCTCAAATCTTTTTTGAGAATTTTTTGAAACTAACACCTGTGTTCATATTCTGAATTATAAAGTTTTTAAACTCAATTGTGACTTTGAAAGACACTTGTACAAATTATAATAGCACTTCTACAATGGCACTGTAAGGAGATCCACAGACCCATAATCCAATAAAACATCTATGTTGTTGTTGTTCTTAGGTGTTCTGGTGTCAGTTCTGACTCATAGTGACCCTATGTACAACAGAACAAAACACTGCCTGCTCCTGCACCCTCCTTACAATCATTGCTATGTTTGAGCCTGTTGTTGCAGCCGATGTCAATTCATCTCACTGGGGATTCTTCCTCTTTTTCTTGACCCTCTACTTTACCAAGTATGATGTCCCTCCTGATAACACTTCCAGAGTACTGAGACAAAGACTCACCATGCTTTCTTCCAAGGAGCATTCTGGCTGTACTTCTCACAAGATAAATTTGTTTGTTCTTCTGGTAGTCCATGCTATATTCAATATTTTTTGTCAACACCATAATTCGAAGGCAACAATTATTCTTCGTTCTTCCTTATGCATTGTCCAGCTTTTGCATGCATATAAGGTAATTACAAATACAATGACTTGAGTCAGGGGCCTGTTAATCCTCAAAGTGACTTCTCTTCTACTCAAGAACTTAGAGTTCTTTTGCAGGAGATTCACTCGATACAATATGTTGTTAGATATCTTCAGTGCTGCTTTCAAGGGCATTGATTGTGGATTCAAGTAAAATGAAATCCTTGACAACTTCAATATTTCTTTGTGATGATGTTGATTATTGAGATATGGTAACTCACTTGGGGTGGGGGGGGGCAGGTTCTCGGCATTTGTTATTACCTCCAGTTCTGAATAACCAAAAAAAACAAACCCAGTGCCGTTGAGTTGATTCCAACTCATAGTGACACTATAGGACAGAGTAGAACTGCCTCATGGAGTTTCTAAGGAGTGCCAGGCAGATTCAAACTGCCAACCCTTTGGTTAGTAGCCATAGCATTTAACCACAACGCCACCAGCTGAGGGTAAATCCCTGATGAGTATGGCCCTGAGGTCAAGGGCTCCCCTCCTCCACCCAGGCCTCACTCATATAGTGGAAGAGATACCACAGGCATTTCAGGCCAAGAATACTGGGATCTCAATAACACTTCCCCGAGCTCATTGTACGGTAGAGGCCCAACGTTGGGAAAGGCAAGCAGAAAAGATGAGAGGCTACCACTCCAGGCCAGCACAAAGAAGTGATACCATTCACACTCACCATCTTTGGAACAATGGCTCAAAGCTTTTGCAGGGGCAGAGAAAACCCGTAAGATCAGAGACCTCAGAATCTGTGCCCAAAGGAACTGACTTTATCTGAAACAGAGTATGGTAAAGTTTAAACATAAAGGGGATTTTTCATCATAAGCTATTAAAGGGAAGCTGGAAGTTCTATGAGAGCAACATACTAAACTGTAGGCCAGTTAGTTTACCAGAGAGAGAAAAGGAAAGAGCTAAGAAAAGGCCTTCTGGGGCCATGTTGTTTTTAGGTGCCATAGATTTGATTCTGACTCATTGCAACCCTATGTTCAAGAGACTAGAACACTGCCCAGTCCTGTACCACAACAAGCCTCAAGGAGTAGCCTCAGAAACTGTCCCTTCAGAACTGGATTAGACTGTGGAGCAATTTATATCCCATGTTGTTGTGAAAAACAATAAATCAAATCAGCCAGCAATTAGTAGGGCGTAACTGCTTTGTATGATACCAAATGAAGTAGACAGATTAACAGAGAAATCAGGAAAAGATAATCAAAGAGAGCCTTGCTAAAACCACTGTCATCCCAGAGTGGCTTTGAACATTCCCAAGGCCTCTAAGGACTGACATCAGAGGCTTCATACTATAGGGGAAATTGTTGTCCTTAGTTGCCATCAAGTTGGTTCCAACTCAGAGTTGGTTCCAACTCAGAGTTGGTTCCAACATACACACACACACACACACACACACACACACACACACACACACGTACAAATAAATAAATAAATAAACGATTGCTGTTTAGTCCATTCTGACTCACAGCAATCCTATAGGACACAGTAGAACTGCCCCATAAAGTTTCCAAGGTGTGCCCAGTGGATTTGAACTGCCGACCTTTTGTTTAGCAGCCATAGCACTTAACCACTACATCACCAGGGTTTCCATATATTTGTATATAAATACGACACACAAAGAACAGGAAATGGTGACACATATACAGCAAGAAAAATGGGCAACAGAAGCTACCAGATGTCAAATGCAGCAGACAATGACTTCAAAACAGCCATTATAAATATGTTCAAAGAAAATCATGCTTAAAGAGGTAAAGGAAGGTATAACAATGGCTCACCAAATACATAATATCCTTAAAGAGATGTTGTTGTTATTAGGTTCCACTGACTCAGTTCCAACTCATAGCTACCCTATGTACAACAGAACAAACACTGCCCAGTCCTACGCCACCCTCATGATCATTATTATGCTTGAGCCCATTCTTGCAGTCACTGTGTCAAACCATCTTATGGATGGTCTTCCTCTTTTTCAGCGACATCTACTTTACTAATCATGATGTCTTTCTCCAGGGACTAGTCCCTCCTGGTAACATGTCCAAAGTATGTGAGACAAAGTCTCACCATCCTTGCTTCTAAGGAGCATTCTGGCTGTACTTCTTCTATCTTTAAAGATATAGAAGTCCTAAGAACCAAATATTTATTCTGAAGTTGTAAAGTATAATAGGTGAAATAAAAATTTCAACAGAGATCCTCAACAGTAGATTTGAACTAGCAGAAGAAAAATCAATGAACTTGAAGATAGATCAATACAGATTATGCAATCCAAATAACAGAGAAAAGACAAAATGGAGAAAAATAAACAGTTTCAGGCAAAAACAAGCCATCGCTAAGTGAACAACACACATTAATGGGAGTTCTACAAGGAGAGGAGAGAGGAAACAAGCGAAAAATATATATATATTCAAAGATGTAACTGCTGAAAACATCACATTTGGTGGAAAACTTTAGTCTACATATCCAAAAAGCTCTTTTCACTGAGTAGGATAAATGCAGAGATCCACAGCCAGATATATCATAGTAAAAATGCTGAAAGTCAAAGGCAAAGAGAAAATTTTGACAGCAGCAAAAGAAAAACAACTTGTCACATACAAAAGGTCACCAGTAAGATTGATCTGACACCTCATCAGAAACAATGGAGGCCAGGAGGCAGTGAAATGGCATTTTTCAATTGCTGAAAGGAAATAAAATTGTCAACCAGAAATCTTATATCCAGAAAAACTATCTTTGCAAAATCAAATAAAAGGCCCTCCTAGATAAATAAAAAACCATGGCCATTGAGCTGATTCCAACTCATAGCAACCCTGTACCAGGGCTCCTTATAGTTGGTTCTGACTCACAGCAACCCTATAGTAAAAAAAAAAAAAAGAAATTTTTTTTTTTTTTTTTTTTTTTTTTTTATAGTAGTAGACCTTTATAGCATAAGAGTCTGGTTCCCTTTTCATTCTTCATTGTTAATGAATTCTGTTTTTTTGTTTTGTTTTGTTTTTTGTTTTCTAGATCAACTATTTGTAGGAGATTCATGTTGGAGAGGAGGCAAGTCCTTGTCCTAGGTTAGCAAAAATATTGCTTATGACCCAGGTTAAATGTGTGTGGCAGCCGTTTTGGCCTTTGCTTCATCTCAACCAACTGAGCTTTTCTGCTGTAAGTCGTCTGTAAGGCAAAGTCTCTCCACTCTATAAACAGAAGACTACATTTTCAAAAGCAGTGTACCTCCATGATTACTAGTTCCGCTTTCCTAGACACCATAGGGAGATCCAAAATAATTTATATTGACAGGCTTCATTCCCTGTTCCTGTTGCTGTAGTAAGAGACAGTTGACTTTATACTCCAAAGAGATCTTTTTCTGTTATTTTTGAGTTCAGTAGTGATGGATGCACTCATCTTAAGCCTCCCTCTTTGACCTTCACTACTTTCAGAAATCAGTATTTGCCAATTCTGGTTTTCAAGTGTATCTTAGATTATTTTGCTTTTTGTTCTCATTAATTTTGGGTTTATTTCTGAGAAAAGAATGGGAAAAGAAGTTATTGTATTCAACCATAAGAACACTGGAATTTTTATATCTCATTGATGATTGTTCCTTAAGATTCCTTCAGGCCTAAGTTCTAATGTCCCTACAGAGTAACCTATCCAGCAAAAGAAACTAGTGGACATTTTTAGAAAAACCATGTCTATTAAATGGCGGTGTAGCTTTATTGGTTACATTGTATAGCATTTTATGAATAGAAGTAAAAGGCAACATTTCTAAACTCTACACTCTGCTTCTAGGTCTATCAAATCACTACCGCTGGTATTTCTGTGTTACTTTTTTATCCATGGCATTTTTTTTTTCTCCTCTGATCACTTTGGGAGATTGCTACTAGGAGCATTCACTGCCAGATATGCCCCTCTATGCAGAAATTCTAAATAACTTTGTCAATAAAATGTCTTTCAAGACTTCAGATCACTAATAAGAAAAAAAAAATAAGATATGTTCAATTAAAAAACAAGGCATGGAGTTAGAAGATAAAGACTTGTGTGTTTCATCTGTACTTGTTTATTACTTGTTCACACTGGGCTTGACACTCAGTGTTCATTCATATAAAAAAGGAATAATACCATCTACCAAAAATGTTTAAGGATCAATAAGACATTATGTACAAAAAAAAAAGTGTTATGGCTAATAAAGCACAGAATAATTAAAATCACTATAATTATTTTCATTCGTATTACCATCATTTATAATAAGGGTACCAGTAATCGTTATTCAATCATTATTCAAAGTTAAGTAAAGCAGCTAACTGTGGAAACTGGTAGCTTACATTCAAGGAGAACTTCTTGATTTGCTTTACTTGTATCTGTATTTCTGAGTAATCATCAAGATACATTAACTGCTTTTGAGATACTTAAAGTCCCCAAGTATTTTATCATTGCTCAAAAATTTCATAATTTCCTTAAGGGAAAACTAATTAGTTACGATTTACATCATAGATGCATCTCCTTGAACTCTTCAAGGAGGGAGACAAGAGCATTATTATTTGGGCCTCTGAACTGGGAGAGGTGAGAGGCAGAAGAGCCTCTTTGGACAGGCAATAAAGTTTCACTGTGACAAGTGGGCAGAAATGGGAGCAGTCTCATTCTAGAAAATAAATATGCTTTCATCTTCAGGATTGTTCTTGGCTGAATCAACAGCACTGAAAAGTTTAGTCAGCTGAATTAGGGTAAGTGGGGAGAAATTAGGTTGTCTTTGATAATATTTTTGTTTTGTTTTGTTTATGCAGTGATTTGCATACAACTTTCTGGCTTTCACAACAATTTTTCTTGCTACAATGGTATATAGGATATGGGCTAATCAGTACGTTAACATCTTTTGTGTAAAGATGCTAAGAATTCAAATGGCCATTCCTCTTTACTCATGTGCTCATGATTAATTCTTTACCCCCATGATCTATTTTCAGAAATGTTTAGTAAGAGCTGACTACATACTTGAGAAGGTCCCTGGGGTGGTTCAAACGGTTTGTCCCTGACGGCTAACCTAAAGGTTGGCAATTCGAACTCACTCAGTAGTACTGGGGAAAAAAAGACCTGGAGATCTTCTTCTGTTACTATCACAACCAAGAAAAGTCTAGGAAGCAGTTCTACTCTGTAACACATTGAGTTGTCATAAATAGGAACTGACTCAACAGCAACTAACAGCAACAGGTACTTTAGGAAACATACATTTAACAAAATAAATGTGTATCACAGTGAAAAAAGCAGTAGATTTGTTGGAGGAGTAAAACTCATGGATTCAGTGTTGAACTATAATGTGTGAAAGGAGTTGTAAACCTATGTGCTTATGTGAAACTAGGACTTAAACCTATGTGTTGATGCTGAGCATGCTGGCAAAATTGTGCATCTGGTAATAGAGTAGGAAAGTGAAATTAATAAAGATAGATGGCAGCTATCTGCCCAGAGCTAGTAACTGAAGCCACAAAATGAAGGCAATCAATGAAACAAAGAGTAAAGCAGATATCTGATTAGAGAACTTTGGGGACTGATAGAGGGAAGGGGGTGAAAGGAATGTTAGAGAAATGAATGGTAGAGTAAAGGAAAGTAAAGAAGGAAAGTGAATGCCAAACAAGTTCTAATGGAGGTTCATGATACGCACTCAGTAGTACTGGGGGAGAAAAGGCCTGGAGATCTTCTTCTGTTACTATTACAACCATGAAAAGTCTAGGAAGCAGTTCTACTCTGTAACACCTTGAGTTGTCATAAATAGGAACTGACTCAACAGCAACTAACAACAACAGGTACTTTAGGAAACATACATTTAACAAAATAAATGTGCGTCACAGTGAAAAGAAGCAGTAGATTTGAACTACTTTGAAAGACAGGAAAATTATTTCAAAAATAAGATATTGGTCAGTGTTGCTATAAGGCACATATAAGCATAAGCAATTTAGATAACTGAGAAGAGATTACTGGTTTAAGAAGTTATTGCCACCTTTGTCTTTGAGGTAATATTTTTTAAATAACGTATGTGAGAGAAGCCATATTGTATTTTTGAAGACATGATTTGAGTTGTGCTTTAGGGAGAAACTTCTCTTTCAGAGTTTAATACAGGGGATAGGTGAGGATCACAGATTCTCTTTTATAATGGTAAATATTTACTTGCAACCTTCTCTATGCCTAAACCCTGGATTAGTCACTAGGAATACAACTATGAAAATAACATTCCTTGAAGAGGCTTAACATTTTGACTGCAAAGTTATCACAATTGAGTAGTTTTATAGACTGAGGGGAAGATGTAAGTGAGTAGTAGAATCACAATATAAAATTAAGTAAGGGATGAATTTATGTTGTTGTTGTTAGGTGCCATCGAATCGGTTCCCACTGAAAGCGACCCTAAGGAAAACAGAATGTAACACTGCTTGATCCTGTGCCATCCTTACCACTGTGTCAATTGGCCTAACTGAGGGTCTTCCTTTTTTCCGCTGACCCTGTACTTTGCCAAGCATGATGTCCTTCTCCAGGGACTGGTCCCTCCTGACAACATGTCCAAAGTAAGATGCAGTCTCGCCATCCTTGCTCCTAAGGAGCATTCTGCTTGTGCTTGTTCCAAGATAGATTTGTTCATTCTTTTGGCAGTCCATGATATATTCAATATTCTTCGTCAGCATCACAATTCAAAGGCATCAGTTCTTCTTTTGTCTGCTTTATTCATTGTCCAGCTTTAACATGAATATGATGCAATTTAAAATACCATGGGTTCTGTCAGGTGCACCTTAGTCTTCAAGGTGACATCTTTGTTCTTCAGCACTTTAAAGAGGTCTTTTGCAGCACATTTACCCAGTGCAATGCATCTTTTGGTTTCTTGACTGCTGCTTCCATGGCTGTTGATTGTGGAGCCAAGTAAAATGAAATCCTAGACAACTTCAATCTTTTCCTCATTTATCATGATGTTGCTTATTGGTCCAGTTGTGAGGATTTTTGTCTTCTTTATGTTGAGGCGCAATCCATACTGAAGGCTGGGGCCTCTGATCTTCATTAATAAGTGCTTCAAGTCGTCTTTTCTTTCAGCAAGCAAGGTTGTGTCATCTGCATGACGCAGGTTGTTAATGAGTCTTTCTCCAATCCTGATGCTCCATTCTTCATGTAGCCCAGCTTCTTGGAGTATTTTTTCAGCATATAGATTGATTAGGTATGGTGAAAGTGTATAACCCTGATGCGCACCTTTCCTGACTTTAAACCACTCAGTATTCCCTTGTTCTTTCCAAACAACTGACTCTTGTTCTATGTAAAGGTTCCACATGAGCACAATTAAGTGTTCCGGAATTCCCATTCTTCCCAATGTTATCCATGATTTGTTATGATCCACACAGTCGAATGCCTTTGCACAGTCAATAAAACACAGGTAAACATCCCTCTGGTATTCTCTGCTTTCAACCAGGATCCATCTGACACCAGAAATGATATTCCTGTTTCCACGTCCTCTTCTGAAACCAGCCTGAATTTCTCGCGTTTCCCTGTTGATATACTGTTACAGCCATTTTTGAATGATCTTCAGCAAAATTTTTCTTGTGTGTGATATTAATGATATTGTTCAATAATTTCCACATTCGGTTGGATCACCTTTCCTGGGAATAGGCATAAATATGGATCTCTTCCAGTCAGTTGACCAGGAATCTGTCTTCCATATTCCTTGGCTGCATTCATTTGTTGAAACATCTCGATTGATATTCTGTCTGTTCCCGGAGCCTTGTATTTTGCCAATGCCTTCAGAGAAGCTTGGACTTCTTCCTTTAGTACCATCGGTTCCAGATCGTATGCTACCTCTTGAAATGGATGTACATCAACTAATTCTTTTTGGTATAATGACTCTGTGTATTCCTTCCAACTTCTTTTGATGCTTCTTGCATCGTTTAATACTTTCCCCATAGAATCCTTCACTATTGCAACTCGAGGCTTGAATTTTCCCCTCAGTTCTTTCAGCTTGTGAAACGACAAGTGTGTTCTTCCCTTTTGGTTTTCTATCTCCAGAGCTTTGCACATGTTATTGTAATACTTCATCTTCTCAAGCTGCCCTTTGAAATTTTCTGTTCAGTCTTTTACTTCATCATTTCTTCCTTTTGCTTTAGCTGCTCGATATTCGTGAGCAAGTTTCAGAGTCTCCTCTGACACCCATCTTGGTGTTTTCTTTCTCTCCTGTGTTTTCAATGACCTCTTGCTTTCTTCATGTACGATGTCCTTGATGTCATTCCACAACTCATCTGGTCTTTAGTCACTAGTGCTCAATGCATCAAATCTATTCTTCAGGTGGTCTCTAATTCAGGTGGGGTACACTCAAGGTCATATTTTGGCTCTCCTGGACTTGATCTGATTTTTTTCAGTTTCAGGTTGAACTTGCATATGAGCAATTGATGGTCCATTCCACAGTCGGAACTGATGATACTAAGTTTTTACTTTGTCTCTTTCCACAGATATAGTCAATTTGATTCTTATGTGTTCCTTCTGGTGAGGTCCACGTGTGTAGTGCCATTTATGTTGGTGAATGAAGGTATTTGCAGTGAAGAAGTCATTGGTCTTGCAAAATTCTACCATTAGATCTACGGAATTGTTTCTAACGCCATGGGCATATTTTCCAACTACCGGTCCTTCTTTGTTTTCAACTTTCGCACTCTAATCCCCAGTAATTATCAATGCACCCTGATTGCATGTTTGATCAATTTCAGACTGTAGCAGCTGATAACAATCTTCCATTTCTTCATTTTTGGCCTTAGTGGTTGGTGCGCAAATTTGAATAACGGTTGTATTAACTGGTCTTCCTTGTAGGCGTACGGGTATTATCCTATCACTGACAGTGTTATACTTCAGGATAGACCTTGAAATATCCTTTTTGACGATGAACGCAACACCATTCCTCTTCAAGTGTTCATTCCCTGCATAGTAGACTATATGATTGCCCAGTTCAAAATGCCCGATACCAGTTCCGTTCAACTCACTAATGTCTAGGATATTGACTTTATTCTTTCCATTTCATTTTTGATGTTTTCCAATTTTCCTAGATTCATACTTCATACATTCCAGGTTCTGATTATTAATGGATGTTTACAGCTGTTTCTTCTTATTTTGAGACGTGCCACATCAGCAAATGAAGGTCCTGAAAGCTTTACTCCATCCACATCATTAAGGTCGACTCTACTTTGAAGAGGCAGCTCTTCCCCAGTCATCTTTCAAGTGCCTTCCAACCTGGGGGGCTCATCTTCCACCACTATATCAGAGAATGTTCTGCTGCAATTCATAAGGTTTTTGCTGGCTAATGCTTTTCAGAGGTAGACTGCTGGGTCCTTCTTCCTAGTCTGTCTTAGTCTGGAAGCTCAGTCTGGAACAGGACCTTAAGAGACTGCAAATGATGGAATGAACAATACAGAGGAGAACAAATAATGTCTTAGTCATCTAGTGCTGCTATAACAGAAATAGCACAAGTGGATGGCTTTAGAAAGAGAATTTTTTTTTTCTTATAGTCTAGTAGGCTACAAGTCCAAACTCAGGGCATCAGCTCCAGGGTAAGGCTTTCTCTCTCTGTCAGCCTTGGAGGAAGGTCCTTCTCATTAGCCTTCCCCAGTGAAGGAGCTTCTCAGGTGCAGGGACCCCAGTCCAAAGGAAACACTCTGCTCCTGGTGCTGCTTTTTTGGTGGTACAGGGTTCCCCTCTCTGCTAGCTGCACTTCCCTTTTATCTCTGGAGTGGTGTAGGCCACACTCCAGGGAAACTCCCTTAACATTGGATCAGGGTATGACCTGGTCAGTGTGTTACAATCCCACGCTAACCCTCTCTGAAATTATAATTACAAAGTGGGGGAAAACTACAGAATACTGGGAATCATGGCCCAGACAAATTGATACACACACTTTTGGGTGGACATAATTCAATCCATGACAAAATAATCTGTTTAATAAAAAAGATACATTTCTGGGTCTGAAAAGAAAGACGTAAAAGATGAGGATGATGCAGGGAAGATTGAGGTAAAAAGGGAATAATTTGATAATTTCAGATAAGAAACTACAAGAAGAAAGCTGGAGTTAGGCCTCAATTCTTTATAGATTAAGGCACTGGCTCTCAATCAGGGCAATTTTGTTCCACAGGGAATATTTTGCAATTTTTGGTTGTCACAACTGGGGAAGGGAGTTATGGGCACCTAGTACTAGATATTGGCTGTTGGTAGAGACCCTGGATGCTGCTAAACATTCTTTATTGCAAAGATAACCCTCCACAACATCCTGGCCCCTAATATTAAGAAGGGAAGAATATCACATTTCATCCAGTTTCTTTATTCATGATTGTACTTAAGACTTTTGAACTCATTGTCCTAAATAGATAACTAGATGAGAAATGCGTTTCTGAAAGAGGTTGGGATGTTATCTGTGCACATTGGTAAAGAAAACAGCCCTGGAGGAGAAAAAAAAAAGTCTTGGGTGTAAGTTTTGGTGCTAGCTAGAATAAAGTGACAAGGTACAAAATGATGCTGATTTAAGTGATACTATTATGTTTTCCCTCATTCTAGGATATCCTGTCTCCAAGGTGCAGATACATATTTTTGAAATTCTTTGGCAAATGAAGGAGTCCTGGTGGTGCAGTGGTTAAGCACTGGGCTGCTAACCGAAAGGTAGTTGGAACCTACCAGCTGCTCCTCAGAAGAAAGATGTGGCAGTCTTCCCCCATAAAGTTCACAGCCTTGGAAACCCTACCGGGAAGTTCTACTCTATCCTACAGGGTTGCTATGAGTCAGCGACAACTCCATAGGAAAAGGCAATGGTTTTGGTTTTTGGCATGGCAAATGTATACCATAATGTAGTGAGGGGTGCAGGTCAAAATTGCTGTCCTTCTTTCTGTTGTGTATAGATAGGGTAAGAATGATTCCTTATGCCAATCTTCCACCCAATCAAACAATCAATAAATTAACCAAGAAAATAGAACTTTCCAAGAGAGGTTACAGGCATCTCTATTTTTGAAAATAACTCCAGGAAGCTTTTATGATCAGACAGTATTGGAAGCTATTCCCTTCTTTTTATTCAATATTAATGGGGCTTCGTTCCTTAGTAGAGTGATACATAAAATAATTATAATAAAAAAGATCAAATGACAAGTTACTGATTTGAATTCTACATTCTTAAACACACTCAGCTGCTATGTTATTGGAGGAAATGCTTCCAGTATAGAGCCAGTAACATTAGAAGACATTTAATGAAATTAAATTTAACAGAGTTCCCTTTTACATACTATAGTGATTGATACAGATATCTACGTTTTTACAATCATTCTTTCCATTATAACATGCTTTGAACTTTTCAATTGATATTCAAAAAAAATTGGATAATTCATAATTCTTACTACCATAGCTTAAAGTTTTATCTAGATGATGAAATAAATGTTTACATATGTTTGATAGTAAAAAAAAAAAAAAAAAAAAATCCCTTGAATATAATGCTTGAGTTTAGTTTG